>NW_027362761.1:785132307-785337307 GCF_046119375.1 Phyllobates terribilis
TGCTTTAAAGGGGTTCTGTCACCATAGTAATCATAGTAAAATAGGAAGTAAATGAATAACATAAAAATTTTAACCGTGCCCTCACAGAGACTGAGGCTTCAGAAAATAGAGAGAACTTTGGCACACCAATTGCAAATGAAAAAATGAATTTATTATAAGAACCAAAAGAACAACAGACAGTAGCAACCAACATTTCGGCCTATCATGGTCTTTCTCAAGATACAGTTGTGCTCAAAAGTTTACATGTCCCGGCAGAATTTTTGCTTTATTGGCCTTGTTTCAGAGAATATGAATGATAACAAAACTTTTTCTCCACTCATGGTTATTGGTTGGGTGAAGTCATTTATTGTCAAACTACTGTGTTTTCTCTTTTTAAATCTTAATGACAACCAAAAACATCCAAATGACCCTGACTCAAAGTTCACATATCCTGGTGATTTTGGCCTGATAACATGCACAGAATTGGACACAAATGGGTTTGAATGGCTACTAAAGGTAACATCCTCGTCTGTGACCTGTTTGCTTGCAATCAGTGTGTGTGCATAAAAGCTGAGTGAGTTTCTGGGATCCAGACAGACTCTTGCATCTTTCATCCAGTCACTGATGTTTATGGATTGTGAGTCATGGGGAAAGCAAAAGAATTGTTAACGGATCTACGGGAAGGGTGGTTGAACTGTATAACCCCGGAAAGGGATACAAAAAGATATCCAAGGAATTGATAATGCCAGTCAGCAGCTTTCAAACTGTAATTAACAAATGGAAAATCTGGGGCTCTGTAAACACCAAATCGCAGTCAGGTAGATCAACAAAAATGTCGGCCACAACAGCCAGGAAAACTGTTTGGGATGCAAAGAAGAACCCACAAATAACAACAGCTGAAATTCAGGACTGAAAACTAGTGGTGTGGCTGTTTCAAGATGCAAAATAAGGAAGCACTAGAAGAAAAATGGGCTGCATGGTCAAGTCGCCAGAAGAAAGCCATTACTGCGAAAATGCTACAAAGTATCTCGCCTACAATACGCCAAACAGCACAGAGACAAGCCTCAAAACCTCTGGAACAAGGTAATTTGAAGTGATGAGACCAAAATTGAACTTTTTGGTCACAACCATAAATGTTACATTTGGAGAGAGGTCAACAAGGCCTATGATGAAAGGAACACCGTACAGTAAAGCACGGAGGTGGATCGCTGATGTTTTGGGGAAAAAAAACATAGGAAACTTGGTAAAAGTTGAAGGAAAGATGAATGCAGCACGTTGTCAGCAAATACTGGAAGAAAATTTGCACTTATCAGCCCGGAACCTGCGTTTGGGACGTACTTGGACGTTCTAACATAACAACGATCCAAAACATAAGGCCAAGTCGACCTGTCATTGGCTACAGCAGAAGAAAGTGAAGGTTCTGGAGTGGCCATCTCAGTCTCCTGACCTCAATATCATTGAGCCACTCTGGGGAGATCTCAAGCGCGCAGTTCATGCTAGATAGCCCAGGAATTTACTGGAACTGGAGGCTTTTTGCCAAGAAGAATGGGCAGCTTTACCATCTGAGAAAATAAAGAACCTCATCCACAACTATCACAAAAGACTTCAAGCTGTCATTGATGTTAGAGGGGGCAATACACGGTACTAAGAACTCGGGTATGTGAACTTTTGATCAGGGCCATTTGGATGTTTTTGGTTGTCATTAAGATTTAAAAAGAGAAAACACAGTAGTTTGACAATAAATGACTTCACCTAACCAATAACCATGAGTGGAGAAAAAGTTTTTTGTTATCATTCATATTCTCTGAAACAAGGCCAATAAAGCAAAAATGTAAACTTTTGAGCACAACTGTATCTTGAGAAAGGCCATGATAGGCCAAAATGTTGGTTGTTACTGTCTGTTGTTCTTTTGGTTCTTATAATAAATTCATTTTTTCATTTGCAATTGGTGTGCCAAAGTTCTCTCTATTTTCTGAAGCCTCAGTCTCTGTGAGGGCACGGTTAAAATTTTTTACTTCCTATTTTACCATAATTACTATGGTGACAGAACCCCTTTAAAGCAAAACCGTCAGTAGGATTTTGCTAAGTAAACTACAGGCAGTGTCATGTTGGGGCTGCTGAACAGATTAATATGATACCTGAGGTAAATAAATACGTCTTGTGGTTCTTATGCAATCAGTGTTTGCAGTTTTGAGTTAATGATATGCTCTTGCTCCGGGGCGGGACTGTGGGCAGGGTCTTTCCTTAGTGTTCTAGGCCAGAACAGCAAGAAAAGACCTGGCCACGGGCCGCCCCAAAGCACAAGTATGTTCCTCATCATAGAGACAGCCAGACAGAAAGACAGGGGCAGCCTGTGGGTAGGTCTTATCTTGCTGATCTGCAAAAAGAAGAGAAGAGAAAGTGCGCTGTGTGAAGGACCGAGTGGACCAGTTAAAATGAGGATGGCCGAAGGGCCACTCACCTAATGGAGTTGTGCACCCCTGCACAACACCGGTGACTGCCTGGAAGTTGACAGATGGTGGTTCTCGCCGCACGAGGCAGACTGGTGTGCCCACCACGTGCTGCGGACCGCTGTCTATGACTGCTGCTTCCGGGTTCCTGGGCGAGGAAAACGTGACTGGCCGCAGACCACGTGACTCAAGACTTGGTGCGCATCACCGCAGGTTCTTTGGAGTTAGGGAGGGCGGCTTTGGTGCCTGCAGGTCCTCAATTAGTTAGGTGGGGAGTTATAGGGAAAATTAACAGGTGATCAACCTCTGCTCCTGCCGCTAACCCTCTATGAGGGAATGAAAATGACAAAATATAAAGAGGACAAAAGCGGTCTGTGGAGCGCTAGATTGATCACTGAAAGACAGAAATGGGGCTAGAAACCATTTATTAAGCCCTCTCCACAACACGTTTCGATAGCCAAACTATCTTCATCAGGTGGTAACACCCCGTTTCTGTCTTTCAGTTATCAATCTAGCGCTCCACAGACCGCTTTTGTCCTTTTTATATTTTGCCATTATCTTGCTGATCTGGCCTAGAGCACCAAGGAAAGACCCTGCCTACAGTCCCGCCCCAGAGCACGAGCATATCATTAACTCAAAACTGCAAACACTTATTACACAAGAACCACAAGACGGATTTCTTCACCTCAGGTACCATATTAATCAGTGCAGCTGCCCCAACATGACACTTCCTGCTGACAGGTTCACTTTAAGTCATTTCTCTATCCACATTTGTTTGCAGGGCAATTGTCCTGTTCTTACCCATGTTTTTCTTCCTTTTGCAGCCTCCTAGTCGTGACTATGACCATTATACAGCCATTTTACAGCACTGCAGTTTGGGTCTCCATTGACTTATATAGGGTTCGGGCTCAAGTTAGACTTTTTAAATAGTCCGGCCGAACCCGGCGAACCTGAACATCCACAGGTTTGCTCATCACTCTTATTTAAAGATCTGTTAATTAAAATATTGATTAAAATTACCTTTGCTCATGGGAAAACCCCTTTAAGTCTTCTGTTATTTATTTTAGTTGTTCAGAGTTTGGAAAGGTGAAGCAATTAAAAGAAGTAACTTGCTCATTCTTCAGGTGGCTTCATTTTGAAGCTGCCAGCTCTTTATAGTTGAAAGTATAAGGAAAAGATGCTAGCGATACCACCAGTGAAGCCACTTCAGGAAAAACACCAGCTGAATTGACTTTGCCTAGGAAAACTTTGGCCACATGTCCTTAGGCTCGAAACAGTAGCTTTTTGTGCATTATTTTAGCCAAAGTCAGATTTAGATTCAACATAAAGGAAATACATAAGTCCTTCCTATGTATTTTGCCTTCATGCTGGAGTCATGTTTGGATTTTATTGCCAAAAATGGCATCAAATACTGCATGTGTGGTTCCATGCTCATAAATAGACCACAATGCAAAGGTCTCGATATTCAGCTCTATGCACAATTCACATTGTAAAAATGCCCATGTACGTTTTGATTAATCTGTTAGCTGTATTAAACCCTCAGCTCCTTAGAGAAGCATTTGAATGTAGAAAGGCTATGTTGATACTTGGTTATAGCAATCAGTCTTCAACATTTGTTTTGGATAAAAAAAAATCCAATGTGCCTTTCAGGTCAGGATGCCATAAAGAGTAAAGCCTGGGTATGTGTTCAATTTTGGAAAGCAAACAAGATTGATAATTGAGATCACAACTTTTCCTCAGGAGTAGCTGAAAAGCTGAAACCATAGTAATCCATCTTGAGCTCTGAAGATTTTTCCATAAATGTAATAATCCAAATCTTGGCTGATGTAGCACATTCACTCAAATGAGATATAAAGGAGCCTAAGAGTCTGACTGGGAATTCACGGAGAAATTAAATGATATACCATTTTCTCAGTCTTCATTAATTAAAAGAAAAAGTATTCATACGGTGAAAGAAATCAAATTATTCACGTATATTGTATTTTTCTTAGTCCAATACTTACTTTGCCCTCTTCCTATGCATATTGAATAAGTAGTCCAAATATACTTTCATATAGGTGTACAATATTTAAAGGAGTTTTCCAATGAAGTTATTAGCTATCCACAAAGGTCTGACCATTGGGACCTGCACAAAAGAGCAGAATGGGAAACTTTTATGCCTGACAGGAGACTCTTAACCCTACTACAATGGAGAGGCAGGTTGGATGCCCGACTGTAGCTCCATTCATTCCCTGTTAGGCTTGTTCTGGTAGCCCTATTGAGAATGAATGGAGAGGAAGGTTGTGTCACGGGTGTGTCAGATGGGACAGACAGTTGCCCTGTGTTTTGTATCCAAAAGATCTCTTCGTTTGGCATTACAGACACTTTCTTAGCTGTTTCACTCTAGGACCCAGCGGCTAAAGCTAAGCTACTTTCCCTGTGTCTGTCTCCCTTGTTGTCTTTAGTTGTCAGGGGGGATCGACTAGTGCTCATCGCCCCTTCCCTATCCAGGGCGTGCTTGCAGGGTTTAGGTTCGCGTGCAGCGATTGGTGAGGAACCAATACAGGGAAGTTAGTGGAGACAGGGTGATATCACATCAGCCTAGGAGGTCTCCACTCCCCTTTTCCCTAGTGTCTGTGTTCCTTTCCCCCTTCCTTTTGTGTTGCACTTAGTTTTTCACACACCCTGCACGACATTATCACCAGCCGTGCACATTTAGAGAAAAAAAAAACAACTGACACTTGGGTTTAATTGTGTGATTTTTTTTTCGGGCGTGTTTTTTTTTTTCTTTTTTCCTTTGTATGGGTTCAGTTGCACAGCTCCTCCGGAAGTGAGGAGCAATGAGTAGGAATTGTGATCTCTCTACTGCAGGGAGATCCTCAATCCTGAGCGTTTTCTTTACCGCAGGATTCGGTTTGTCTGTAGAGGGTTTTTTCGGGGCTCTGGCCCTCATCTGTGATGACCCTGACCGAGTCACCTTTGCTGAATCTAGGCTACGTCACCTTCAGCAGGGGAATCGGTTAGTGGAGATTTACAGTTCTGAATTCCGTAGATGGGCAACAGATTCTAAATGGAATGACTCAGCCCTTAGAAGCCAATTTTGTGAGGGTCTTTCTGAAAGATTTCAGACGGGCGGGCTGGGCCAGGGGGCAGGGGGGCAAATTCCCCCTGGGCCGCTCACCCAGAAGCTGTTCCGGGCCGGGCCGGCACACTGACACATTACAGTAGACACGGCCGCCCATCGTTCACTGTACGTGGCCATGTCTGGTACACTGACGTCACTGAGCACGCCCTGTCTGGTATACCTGACATCACTGAGCGCGCCTTGTGCTGCCTCCTTTCCACCAAAGAGGATCTTCAGTCAACATGTGGGCCGGATGGGAGACACACAAGTCAGGAGATGTGAGGTCCTGGATCCGCAGAAGTAAAAGCACCTCCAATATGTGTATGTCTGTGTGTGCATATGATTGTGTACGGCTATTTATGTATGTGTATATTTATAGGTTTGTGAATGTCTTCAAATATGTGTGTGCCTGTGTATGTATATATCTGTGTACGTATCTGTGTGTATATATGTATATGTACATGTCTATATACTGAATATGTACACATCTGTACATATGTACATATCTCCATCCTGTATGTTTACATGTCCATGTTTCTGGAGTTGTATGTATGTTTGTAAGATGCATGTATGTAATAGTGCATTGTGGTGTATGTGTAAAACATTTGTGTATTTAGGGCACAACACTAAATCTCTAAGCACAGGCGGATTATAATGAGGGCAATCTGGGCTACTGCCCGGGGCCCGAGGCTCTTGGGGGGCCCATGGCCAGATTGTCCTCATTATAATGTTTTGTGCGCCATTGGCGGTGCACATATCCCCGCAGAGAGCTTTCCTGGAGCTCTGCTGCCGATGATACAGAATAGCAGCGCAGTTCCAGGAGAGCTCCCGTCCCTTCTGCAGTGATGTGTCGGTGCGATGACATCATCAGCCGGCGCACATCAGCATATATGCACCAAAAGTACAAGTGGAGCCCCAGGAACCGGACCAGAGGGCCGGGGGAATGGGAGAGGGGGGAGTATGTGTTGTGTTTTTTATTAATATGTGTATGGGATGTGTGCCTATATGTATGGGTTGTGTGAGATCTCGTACTGTATATAGTTTGCTATGTGGGGGCATGAAACTGTATATAGGGAGCTATGTGTGGGCTCATACTGTATATAGGGATCTGTGTGCGGGCTCATACTGTATATAGGGAGTAATGTGCAGGCTCATACTGTATATAGGAGGCTATATGAGGGCTCATACTGTATATAGGGAGCTATGTGCAGGCTCATACCATATATAGGAGGCTATGTGCGGTCTCATAATGTATATAGGCAGCTATGTGTGAGCTCATACTGTATATAGGAGGCAATGTGGGGGCTCATACTGTATATAGGCAGCTATGTTAGGGCTCATACCGTATATAGGAGGCTATGTGCGGGCTCATAATGTATATAGGAGGCTATGTGCAGGCTCATAATGTATATAGGCAGCTGTGTGTGGGCTCATACAGTATATAGGCAGCTATGTTGGGGTTCATGCTGTATATAAAAAGCTATGTGGGGGCTTATACTGTATATAAGAGGCTATGTGGGTGTTCATACTGTCTACAGGGAGCTATGTGGGGCTCATACTGTACAAAGGAGGCTATGTGGGGCTCATACTGTATATAGGAGGCCATATGGAGGATCATACTGTATATAGAGAGCTATGTGTGGGCTCATATTGTATGTAGGGAGCTAAGTGTGGGATCATACTGTTATGTAGGGGGCTGTGTGTGGACTCATACTGTATATAGGGGACTGTGTGTGGACTTGTTTGGTATGTAGGGGGCTGTGTGTGGACTCATACTGTATGTAGGGGGCTGTGTGTGGGCTTATACTGTTTGTAGGGGCTATGCGGGGCACATTGTCTTGGCCTGTGAGCTGTTATCCTCATTGCAGTACGGCTTATGGTCTCCCTTTTTTGTCCTGATTGAAGGAATTCCCTGATGAACCCCTGAATGACCAAAAGAGGGAGAAACGCTGTCCACGGCGTCTCCAGACTCTGTCACGTCTGTCACATGTGCTCAGTGTGAACCTGCTTTCATCTGTGAAGAGCACAGGGCGCCAGTGAAGACTTTGCCAATCCTGGTGTTCTGTGGCAAATGCCAAGCGTCCTGCACGGTGTTGGGCTGTGAGCACAACCCCCATCTGTGGTCGTCGGGCCCTCATACCACCCTCATAGAGTCGGTTTCTAACCGTTTGTGCAGACACATGCACATTTATGGCCTGCTGGAGGTCATTTTGCGGGGCTCTGGCAATGCTCCTCCTGTTCCTCCATGCACAAATGAGGAGGTAACGGTCCTGCTGCTGGGTTGTTGCCCTCCTATGACTCCCTCCACATCTCCTGGTATCTGCTCCATGCTCTGGACACTGTGCTGACAGACACAGCTACCCTTCTTGCCACAGCTCGCACTGATGTGCCATCCAGGATGAACTGCACTACCTGAGCAACTTCTGTGGGTTGTACTGTAGACACCGCCTCATGATACTGTACCTCTAGGGGTGAGAGCAATGGCAAAATGAAAAAGTGACCAAAACAATAGCCAAAAAGGATGAGAACAGAGAAATGGTCTGTGGTCACCACCTGCAGAACCACTCCTTTATAGGGGGCATCTTGCTAATTGCCTATATATATATGGATACGGGAATGCACAGCAAGTATGGAGTCCAATAATATTAAAGAAGGTGCTAACCCATGTGGTATAAGCAAGAATGCAAGTAAAGGAGAAAAGAACCACATGTACGGAGCAGCACACTTCTATATATAAAAGGTATAATTTTATTCCAGAAACTTCGTAGACAAAACATTTAAAAACATTTAAAAGATATATATAGACAATGGGGTCTGGCCCTCATGACTGCTCAGGTTAATAGATGGTCACCAATACAGATAGTGCAATAAATAGACAATACTTTGTATATCCTGCAATAAATACATGCGTATATAACATATCAAAATACACAGATAGAATTTACAGAAAAGAGACCATGAACACTGTAAAGGATAAACAAAAAACATAATAGCCACAACGTGGTCTTTGCCACCTAATCAACAAGATTTGTGCAATATAAGAGCCCAATGTCTAATCTAAATAAACGAGTAATATCAAATCCTTAATGCTCCTGCAAAATAGCACAATAGTATTACAAGGTATTCTTATATAAAATCCCAATGATGCAAAAGGTCTTATTATCACTATACAAGGATAAATGTCCAAAATAAATGTTACCTATAGCCTGTATTAATTGCCTATCATTTCTACCAGTTGTCTGTTCCATTTGCACAACAGCAGGAGAAATTGATTCACAATCAGTGTTGCTTCATAACTGGACAGGTGGATTTCACAGAAGTGTTATTGACTTGGAATTACATTGTGTTGTTTAAAGGGGTATTCCCATCTCCAAGATCCTATCCCAATATGTAGTAGGTGTAATAATAATAATAATATTAGCAAATATCTCTAATTAGAAATGTAGTATAGTATTTTTGATTCGCTATGCCACTTACCTCATGTGCAGGCATCGCAGGACCTTAGGTATCCACGGTTACGACCACTAGCCGCTAGATAACTAACAGTCACTTTATCAGTGGACGTAACCATGGATACCTAAGGTCCTTCAATGTCTGCCCATGAGGAAAGAGACATAGCGAATCAAAAATACTATACTACATTTCTAATTGCAGGTATTTGCTAATATTATTATTATTACACCTACTACATATTGGGATAGGATCATGGAGATGGGAATACCCCTTTAAGTGTTCCCTTTATTTTTTTGAGCAGTGTATATACAGTACAGACCAAAAGTTTGGACACACCTTCTCATTTAAAGATTTTTCTGTATTTTCATGACTATGAAAATTGTACATTCACACTGAAGGCATCAAAACTATGAATTAACACATGTGGAATTATATACTTAACAAAAAAGTGTGAAACAACTGAAAATATGTCTTATATTCTTGGTTCTTCAAAGTAGCCACCTTTTGCTTTGATGACTGCTTTGCACACTCTTGGCATTCTCTTGATGAGCTTCAAGAGGTAGTCACCGGAAATGGTTTTCACTTCACAGGTGTGCCCTGTCAGCAGGGCCGGCGTCAGCACCCGGCGCACCCGGGCAAATGCCGGGGCCCTGAGCAGGCAGAGGGGCCCACTGGCGGTCGCGCACCCCGCTGGGCTATGGGCGGAGGAGAGCGGTGTCTGCGCCCGCCCTTCTCCGCCGCTTGCTCAGGGCCCCGGCAGCTGGATACTTACCTCTCCCCGTGCCTCCGCAGATCAGCTGTCTTCCTGTGACGTGTCAGGTCAGAGGGCGCGGTGACGCCTTTACACCGCGCCCTCCCCTGAGCCGTCACAGGGAGCGCTAAGTGGGAAGACGCCGACAACGCTGGAGTTCGGACCCGAGCAGCAGGCAGCGGACAGCGGGCAGCAGGTAGCAGGTGAGGAGAAGGGAGGTGAGTATTTGATTTTTTTTTTTTTTAATGTATGGAGGCATGGGGCAGTATAAAGAGAAGGGGGGGAGGGCATCCTGCATGGGGCATTATAAAGAGAGGGGGGGACATCCTGCATGGGGCATTATAAAGAGGGGTGACAGCCTGCATGGGGCATTATAAGATGGGGAACAGCCTGCATGGGGCATTATAAAGAGGGGGGGGACATCCTGCATGGGTCATTATAAAGAGGAGGGGTGACAGCCTGCATGGGGCATTATAAGGTGGGGAACAGCCTGCATGGGGCATTATAAAGGGGGGGGCAGCCTGTATGGGGCATTATGTGGGGGGTAACAGCCTGCATGGAGCATTAAAAGGGGGGGGGCTGTATGGGGCATTATGTGGGGGGGAACAGCCTGCATGGGGCATTATAATGGGGGGGGCAGCCTGTATGGGGCATTAAGTGGGGGGTAACAGCCTGCATGGAGCATTAAAAGGGGGGGCCTGTATGGGGCATTATGTGGGGGGTAACAGCCTGCATGGAGCATTATAAGGGGGGGACAGCCTGTATGGGGCATTATGTGGGGGGTAACAGCCTGCATGCAGCATTATATGGGGGCCAGTATCCTGTATGGAGCGTTATAAGGGGACCGGTATCCTGTATGGAGCGTTATATGGGGGCCAGTATCCTGTATGGAGCGTTATATGGGGGCCAGTATCCTGTATGGAGCTTTATAAGGGGACCAGTATCCTGTATGGAGCGTTATATGGGGGCCAGTATTCCGTATGGAGCCTTATATGGGGGCCAGTATTCCGTATGGAGCCTTATATGGGGGCCAGTATTCCGTATGGAGCCTTATATGGAGGCCAGTATTACGTATGGAGCCTTATATGGGGGCCAGTATTCCGTATGGGGGCCAGTATTTAGTATGGAGCCTTATATGGGGGCCAGTATTCCATATGGAGCCTTATATGGGGGCCAGTATTCCGTATGGAGCCTTATATGGGGGCCAGTATTCCGTATGGAGCCTTATATGGGGGCCAGTATTCCACATGGAGCCTTATATGGGGGCCAGTATTCCGTATGGAGCCTTATATGGGGGCCAGTATTCCGTATGGAGCCTTATATGGGGGCCAGTATTCCGCATGGAGCCTTATATGGGGGTCAGTATTCCGCATGGAGCCTTATATGGGGGTCAGTATTCCGCATGGAGCCTTATATGGGGGCCAGTATTCCGTATGGGGCCTTATATGGGGGCCAGTATTCCGTATGAAGCATGGGAGCCAGTATTCCGTATGGAGCCTTATATGGGGGCCAGTATACTGTGTGGAGCGATTCGCCGGTTTCTGAGCTATTGTGGAATTTACAATAGATATCACTCATGTAATGTAAGAAGTGAAATCTTTGCATTGTACTAATATATATATATATATATATATATATATATATATATATTTCTCCGCCGTATCTCTGCATCATGAATCGTTGTATGTGTTAAAGGGGCCCACTGAGACTCTTTCGCCCGGGGCCCAGAAAAACCTGGAGCCGGCCCTGCCTGTCAGGTTTAATAAGTGGGATTTCTTGCCTTATAAATGGGGTCGGGACCATCAGTTGTGTTGTGCTGAAGTCTGGTGGATACACAGCTGATAGTCCTACTGAATAGACTGTTAGAATTTGTATTATGGCAAGAAAAAAGTAGCGAAGTAAAGAAAAACGAGTGGCCGTCATTACATTAAGAAATGAAGGTCAGTCAGTGCGAAAAATTGGGCAAACTTTGAAAGTGTCCCCAAGTGCAGTTGCAAAAACCATCAAGCGATACAAAGAAACTGGCTCACATGAGGACCGCCCCAGGAAAGGAAGACCAAGAGTCACCTCTGCTTCTGAGGATAAGTTTATCCGAGTCACCAGCCTCAGAAATCGCAGGTTAACAGCAGCTCAGATTAGAGACCAGGTCAATGCCACACAGAGTTCTAGCAGCAGACACATCTCTACAACAACTGTTAAGAGGAGACTTTGTGCAGCAGGCCTTCATGGTAAAATAACTGCTAGGAAACCACTGCTAAGGACAGGCAACAAGCAGAAAAGACTTGTTTGGGTTAAAGAACACAAGGAATATTAGACCAGTGGAAATCTGTGCTTTGGTCTGATGAGTCCAAATTTGAGATCTTTGGTTCCAACCACCGTGTCTTTGTGCGACACAGAAAAGGTGAACGGATGAACTCTACATGCCTGGTTACCACCGTGATGCTTGGAGGAGGAGGTGTGATGGTGTGGGGGAGCTTTGCAGGTGACACTGTTGGGGATTTATTCAAAATTGAAGGCATACTGAACCAGCATGGCTACCACAGCATCTTGCAGCGGCATACTATTCCATCCGGTTTGCGTTTAGTTGGACCATCATTTATTTTTCAACAGGACAATGACCCCAAACACACCTCCAGGCTGTGTAAGGGCTATTTGACCAAGAAGGAGAGTGATGGGGTGCTACGCCAGATGACCTGGCCTCCACAGTCACCAGACCTGAACCCAATCGAGATGGTTTGGGGTGAGCTGGACCGCAGAGTGAAGGCAAAAGGGCCGACAAGTGCTAAGCATCTCTGGGAACTCCTTCAAGATTGTTGGAAGACCATTTCCGGTGACTACCTCTTGAAGCTCATCAAGAGAATGCCAAGAGTGTGCAAAGCAGTCATCAAAGCAAAAGGTGGCTACTTTGAAGAACCTAGAATATAAGACATATTTTCAGTTGTTTCGCAGTTTTTTGTTAAGTATATAATTCCACATGTGTTAATTCATAGTTTTGATGCCTTCAGTGTGAATGTATAATTTTCATAGTCATGAAAATACAGAAAAATCTTTAAATGAGAAGGTGTGTCCAAACTTTTGGTCTATACTGTATATACTGTATATATAGTTGAAAAGAAAGTGGAACAGCACCAGAAAATTGAAATGATGGGTGCAAGGCCTCCCAGACAATATTCCAATCATCCAATCGTCAGGCAAATATATTCAAAAAATAAAAAAATAAAGGCAGGCAGCACTCCAATTATGAGAAAGAGATGAGGACTTTTTTAGCCATACTTGATGGTCCTCATCTTTTTCTCATATTTGGAGTGCTGCTGACGCGCCCAGGTGATGGGGACGACTACTCGGCGCCGGGGCCTTGCTGTTAGTTTTGGGGGATGCCGCGGTGGCAGGCTCCCGGGCCCGTACCCTGGGGTCACTCTTAAAAGCAAGGGAGAATGGGGGAAAGGTGTATGGTATAGGAAAAGTTTGTGACTCCACCCGTGGTGTCTGGTGAGGATCACCAGCGCTGCTGCAGTCCTCTGAGGCCGGTTGTCAGGCAGCTTAGTTGGTGCTGCTCCGCACAGGTGGAGCGGGGCCTCAGGGCAGCGTAGGAAAAGGGGATGCAGGACAGAGGGGACCCAGCCGGGTCAGGAGAAGAATAGGCACACTCACAACAGTTCACTTCAGTACCTTTAGTGGTGTTGTTTCAGGCACGATCCAGGGCACTGTAGGGTGAAGGGTGCATTTCAGGACTCTCCCCAGTGAGTGGGTGTGGGGCCTCCTGTTTCTTGCCTTTTCCTGTTAAGTTTATGACCTGCCTGGAGCTAGGCCTAACTTGGTCTCTGTCTGGCACCTGCTGACCTGGTGGTAGGGCCTTCTGTTGGAGTTCACACTACCTGGTCTCTTGGGCCTCTGTGATTCCTGACCCTGGTATAACGGTCAGCTTTTGGTATTCCTGGGACATGTAGTTTGCCAGGGGTTCCGGTTGTTTCTGCTGGTCCTAGAGATCCTTGCAGACACGGACCCGGTGTCCGGTATATGGTCTTGGGGTGAGCTGGCTAAGCTCCTCTGCCTCCTATGTAGCTTGCTTACTCCACTTGCCTTCGACCACGCTCGGGGCCCTCACTAGGCTTCACACTGGCAATAGGCCTTGCTACTCTTCACCGCTCTTACGGCGTCGGCATGCCTTGGGCTCATTAACCTGAGCTCTCTGAGTCTGGACTGTGCTCCACTGCAGGATGGCTTCTGCAGGAGCTCCTCTCTACAGGCTTCCTTCTACAGACTGGATTCTCACAGACTGGAACTAGCTCTGTCCCCTGAGGAAACTGTTCTCCAGACTTAGACTTCAGACCAGACTGACTGCCTTGCTCCACCTTCCCTTTTTATATCCCTATCCGGACTCCCTCTGCTGGTCTGAGGTGGAAGGTGGAGGTGTGTATATGCTGTGAGGGCCTCTTGTGGAGGAATCCATCCATTCACCCCTCTAGGATCTGTGGCACTAATGCACAGCAGGGCGCCACATTCCCCCCTGGCAAAGCTCAGTACTCCCGGACTGAAGTACTTTTTATAACAACAATAATAACAATCTTCCCTTTATGGGAGGCAATTTGCTTAAACGTTACATATAAAACATTATAAATAATAAATAGATATGTACAATACAATAAGCAACCCCAGAATTCAAGTCTCTTGCGGTGTGGTTCCCCCGACAGGATGTAGTTGTGACGCCCTCCCTGAGCTGTGGGGTACTCGGTGCCAGGCCAATGTAGGGCGGTGGTGCGGGGTGTCTTCGTGGCTGTGACCCGGTCCGTGCCCAGGGCTGTCACATGAAAATAATGGGCTTCTTGATGAGTGGTTGTTGTTCGACTACGCCACCTGTGGTTTCTGGTGAAGACCACCAGCGCTGCAACAGTCCTCTGAGGCTGATGTTCTGGCAGCTTGGTTGGTACTGCTCCCCAGAGGCAGAGTAGGCCTCAGGGTAGTGGTTGATGAGCAGTGTGGAGGGATGGTGGGTGCAGTGCCGCGCGGGAATAACCAAGCTGAGGCGGTAAATGAAGTCATCCAGGTTTTACTCACTTTAGTGAAGTAGCAGCTGCAAAGCTTCCCTCTGCTTCTTGTGGCA
The DNA here is from genome assembly GCF_046119375.1 of Phyllobates terribilis. NCBI lineage: Eukaryota > Metazoa > Chordata > Amphibia > Anura > Dendrobatidae > Phyllobates > Phyllobates terribilis. The sequence continues at coordinate 785,147,145 of NW_027362761.1, forward strand.
CGCTGCGGCCACCAGGAAGGGGTTCAGCACTTCCCAGGTAGATCAGGAGCACCTGCCAAGACCCCGTCGGTGTGTTCCTCTCCTTCTCCCTCTCTTTCTCCTTCTCCTCCCGCTTGTGTCCCTGCCTGGGATCCACTAAGCCGCAGGGCTTTTCCAACAGTGACGTCAAGTTTACAGTCAGATATCGGGGGCCGGTCACCCCTCTTGCAGCAGGAATCCCTCTGGCTAGGCCAGAGTGAAGAATACAGGTGGCGACTCCGCTCCGTCCGTATCCCCCAGGGATCCTTTTGCCTGTGGAGCCTAACTCCTCTGCTCCCCTCCTAGGCCTACTTAGAACGGGACCCTGACCGGGCAGAGACACTGGTTAACTCTGACCTGCTCCTCGTCTCAAGGCCTGAGAACGAGGACCGTGAATCTTCAGCCAGCTACAGACTCTTGCTGGACCCTGACAGAAGACCACAATCAGAAGACCTTGAACTAAAGATGGCCATCTCCTGTAAGTGTGTCCTTCACCCTCACCCACTACTTGGTTCCCCCTATCTTTGGTTCCCTCCCATCTCCTCTATCCCGGAACGGGGCAGCACCCTGGTGCATTTAGGCCCCCTACAGGACAGGAGTGGTGTAGTGTTGAGTGTGAAGTGGGGTCCTGTGTGATGCTCCATCCTTACCTGGAAGAGGAGATTCCACACCTCATTTGAGGTGCAGTACCCCTGTGGCGACTGAACCCTCAGGGGCGCCACACTGCCTCCCTTTATTTTTTTAATATATATATATACAGTACAGACCAAAAGTTTGGACACACCTCATTTAAAGATTTTTCTGTATTTTCTTGACTATGAAAATTGTACATTCACACTGAAGCCATCAAAACTATGAATTAACACGTGTGGAATTATATACTTAACAAAAAAGTTATTCCATCCGGTTTGCGTTTAGTTGGATCATCATTTATTTTTCAACAGGACAATGACCCCAAACACACCTCCTCCAAGAAGGAGAGTGATGGGGTGCTATGCCAGATGACCTGGCCTCCACAGTCACCAAACCTGAACCCAATCGAGATGGTTTGGGGTGAGCTGGACCGCAGAGTAAAGGCAAAAGGGCCAACAAGTGCTACGCATCTCTGGGAACTCCTTCAAGATTTCCAGACTATTTCCAGTGACTACCTCTTGAAGCTCATCAAGAGAATGCCAAGAGTGTGCAAAGCAGTCATCAAAGCAAAAGGTGGCTACTTTGAAGAACCTAGAATATAAGACATATTTTCAGTTGTTTCACACTTTTTTGTTAAGTATATAATTCCACGTGTGTTATTTCATAGTTTTGATGCCTTCAGTGTGAATATACAATTTTCATAGTCATGAAAATACAGAAAAATCTTTAAATGAGAAGGTGTGTCCAAACTTTTGGTCTGTACTGTATATATGTGTATATATATATATATATATATATATATATATATATATATATATATATATATATATAAATATATATAAATATTTCGGCCATGTCCATTGAAACATGACTATGAGATATATGGCTTTTTAAACTAACTAAATAAAGAGAATTTTTTAAGGGTATTTTTATTATGGTTTACATGTATAAGGGCCCCATAGGTTGATCGCTTTGGTTGTTGATTGAGGGGGCTATGTGGGGGCTCATACTGTATATAAGGGGATGTCAGCACTTAATTCTTCTCAATATTAAGCCATAAAATGTAATATAAAAAATAATTAATATATTAATGTTGGGCAGAATTAATTTCAACCTCTTGGTTCGGCCTCCACAACAGTCACAGTCTGTCATGTGGCTCCTCGGGAAAAGTAATCTCCCACACCTGCTCTATTATGTATAGCGCTATGTTATGTATGGTGCTGTACATAAGGAAACAATTTGAGCGGCAGATGTGCACCAGAGAACCAGTGTGTTACTAACATGATTTATCAAAGAGGATCATGTGACTTGTCACATGATAGATAGGGTACCTGGGGGGGGGGGGCACACCTTCTAAATTACCCGGTGCCCTGGCTACTCTTAATCTCCCCCTGTCTATAAGAGCTTGTTCACATATGTGTTAGCAAATTCCATTTGTTTTTCCATGCTTAGGAAAAGACAAGTGAAATTACCGCTTCTTGCAACGTGACGTAACTATGTCACCATAAGGCCTCCTTCACATGTCCTTGTGTCTGGTACGTGTTGTATCCTTTTTTTCACAGAAATCACATGTACCCATTATAACCTATGGGACTGACAGGTACAATTAGTGTGATTACTGGTGCATGTACTCATCAGCTTCCATCAGCTCCCCTGTGACACAGTTGTGGGTTGCTGATGGGTTGCTGCCATGTTGGTCATCCTATGAAGCCCAGTCGAAGGCTGGAGCCCCTAGGAAGATATCACAATCAAAGTGCTGGGAAGTTATTACAGGCACTCACTTTGCAGTCAGCGCTGGAACTCCTAAACTGCCACTATGACTGGAAGCGAGTGGCGACAGGGAGAATAAAAATTCTCCCTGTAGCCAACACTTTTCCAGTAAGCCGACTAACCAGGCTTTAAACTCTATTTACCTGCAGATCGACCCTACATCTGTAGGTAAATAGCATTTCTCAAGGTGACAAGTTAACTTTAAAGAGGAGTCTAAAACATTTTGTAGAACTTCACTGACTCTTAACATTGTGTAGTGTACTATTAGGATTCGTCAGTTTTTACTCTCTTTGCGCTCGTCACATCACCGGTCAATATGCAATTTTTATAGCGACAAGCACTTTCTCTTCTGCTTCTCTCATTGTTTCAGTTGGGTTTATGAGAAAAGAAAGAGGTTGGCATGTGATTGTCTCTATGCAAACTGCATATGGAGCAGTGATGTGACGAGTTCAGAGAGTATGTAAACAGCCATATCCTAACACAGAATCTAGAACACAGTGTCCGGAGGCCACTCATAGAGAAGAGGGGTACTGTCACAGGTGTGTCAGATGTGACAGACAGTCGCCCTGTTGTTGGTTGCAGAAGATCTCTTCGTTTGGCATTACAGACACCTTCTTAGCTGTTTCACTCTAGGACCCAGCAGCTACTTCCCACCTGCTAATTGACACCCTGGCCTGGGTGTTTAAATAGCTTCACTTGGCAGCAGGGAAGGGCCGGTGATACTCAGATGTTTCCTTGAGAATGCTTGGAGCTCTCAGACTGCTATCTTCCTCTGTGGTGCTAGGAGGACGCTTGGAGTTATCTCTCTGAAGTCGGCTAAAGCTAAGTGTGGCACCCCGAGGTCTGGTTGCTACAGTGGCAGCAATGTCATGTCTGAGAGCAGGTGGGAGGTTCCCTGGTTGGGGACAATTAGCATGCAGCACCTCCTGCCTCAGCCCAGGGAGGGGAGAATTCTGCCCTTTATAAACTGGGTCTGGGGCAGGGTTAGTGAGTCAGAGAACAGACAGAGACCAGTTAGGGACCAGATAGGGACAGGTCAGCAGCAGGCTGAGGAGTCCCTGTAGGCAAAGGAGGAACACGAGGCCAGGAGGGGAGCTAGAAGAGCTCATTCTGGCTAGAGACTTAGAAAGCCGGACACTGGAGTCCAAGGCTGTGAGGGTTATAAGCCCAGCAGCAGAAACCCACCACGCAGGGGACTTCAAGTCCTCTGGCCCAAGGAAGTCCGGAGGCTCAGCCACACGAGAGGGACTACTACTGCCCTGGAGGGGTGAGAAGTACGGAAGGCCCGAGTCGCCAGTCATACGGGTGAGAACAACACTGTACACTCAGGGACGTGGGCTACCACTACACTACAGCGGGATAGCCAAGAAAGAGTGAAGTCAGCACGGTAGGCCTACAAACTCCCCCTGACCAGCAGGATTTCCCAGTTGCTCTCAGACTGACCAGGCCTCCATTGTTAACCAGTATTCCGGACGGGTCCTTTAATGCCACCAACAGTAAAGACCCTGACTTGCATGACAGACTCCGTGTGGTTACTGCTGCTCCCGCGCCACGCGGAGACTACAACCCCCAGCATCCCACAAAAGGCCCGGTTCCGGGTTCCCCACACGGCCCAGGGGGCGCGTCATAAGCTACTTTCCCCCGTGTTTATCTCCATTGTTGTCTTTAGTTGTCAGTGGAGATCGACTAGTGCTCACCCCCCCCTTCCCTATCCAGGGCCAAGCGCTAGGGAAATACAGGGTTTAGGTTCGCGTGCGGCGATTGGTGAGGAACCAATATAGGGACCTTAGTGGAGACAGGGTGATATCAGATCAGCCTAGGAGGTCTCTACTCCCCCCTTTCCCTAGAGTCTGGGCTCCCTTTCACACAGCTTGCATGACATGTTGTATGCCCGACCAAAGCTCCATTCATTCCCTGTTGGACTTGTTCCTGTAGCCCTATAGAGAATGAATGGAGAAGCAGGTTGTATGCCCCACCATAGCTCCATTCATTTCCTGTTGGGCTTGTTCCGGTAGCCCTATAGAGAATGAATGGAGAGGCAGGTTGTATGCTTGACCGTAGCTCCATTCATTCCCTGTTGGGCTTGTTCCGTTAGCTCTATAGAGAATGAATGGAGAAGCCGGTTGTATGCCTGACCGTAGCTCCATTCATTCCCTCTTGGGCCTTTTGCGGTAGCCCTTTAGAGAATGAATGAAGAGGCAGATTGTATGCCCAACCGTAGCGCCATTCATTCCCTGTTGGGCTTGTTCCGGTAGCCCTATAGAGAATGAATGGAGAGGCAGGTTGTATGCCCCACCGTAGCTCCATTCATTCCCTGTTGGGCTTGTTCCAGTTGCCCTATAGAGAATGAATGGAGAGGCAGGTTGTATGCATGACCAGAGCTCCATTCGTTCCCTGTTGGGCTTGTTCCGGTAGCTCTATAGAGAATGAATGGAGAGGCAGGTTGTATGCCCCACCGTAGCTCCATTCATTCCCTGTTGGGCTTGTTCCAGTTGCCCTATAGAGAATGAATGGAGAGGCAGGTTGTATGCATGACCAGAGCTCCATTCGTTCCCTGTTGGGCTTGTTCCGGTAGCTCTATAGAGAATGAATGGAGAGGCAGGTTGTATGCCCGCCCGTAGCTCAATTCATTCCCTGTTGGGCTGGTTCCGGTAGCGCTATAGAGAATGAATGGAGAGGTAGGTTGTATGCCCAACCGTAGCTCCATTCATTCCCTGTTGGGCTTGTTCCAGTAGCACTATAGAGAATGAATGGAGAGGTAGGTTTTATGCCCAACCGTAGCTCCATTCATTCCCTGTTGGGCTTGTTCCGATAGTCCTATAGAGAATGAATGAAATGGTAGACGGGCCAGTGTACTGCCACTACTATCTAACTGGGAAAAAAAATTACGTTTTGCCAATCAGTGCAGGTCTCAGCGATTGTACCCCCACCAATCTATAAGTTATCACTTATAATATGGATAGGTGCGAACTTATGTTCACAGGACAAACCCTTTAACCCATACTCAACTAAACCACTTAAATCATGTACATTTGGCTGGGCGAGGCAAATGGTTTCAATAAGAGAGGTAGACAAGCAGCTGCCAGATACCATTTTTCTATAGAAAAAACAAAGGTGTAAAGGTCACAGCTCAAGTCAGAATTGTCGGGATCAGTCAGTGTCAGCAGATGGCAAATAAATATGATCAAATGTGGTCTACTGCTAAATAAATATGTAAAATATAAGTAACTATAAACTGCTGTCATTTTTTCTTCATACTGGTAATCTATCTATTTATATAAAATCCATAGATGACCTTGAGTATCTTCTGATATTTTCCAGTTTACATTAACTTGGGTTGTCTTCTTGGATTAGTCTTGCATGAATTAATAACATGTTACAATAATCATACATAGCTGCAATGTCAAAATCCATGTATTGTAGGAAAGTTATTCTAAAAAAGACAGAATGTGTTATTTTTATGTAGCTTTGAAGGCAAGAATTTTTCACATCTTTTTGGTTGTGTCATTTATTTTGTAACATTTAAGACAAGCATTTTATATTTCACCAACTGCCCTATAAAACCCCTCAGTTTTTTTAGGACATAATAGATTGGGAATGATGGCTTTTGACAACAGTTGGCGATTCCGATACGCCAAATTTATTTTCAAGACAGAACAAAAAGCAACCAGCCTTCTCCTCACAGGCAGATGGGAATAAGAGCTCGCTCACACGAGCGAATAACACGGCCGAGTGCTCTCCGATGTTTTATAAGATAGCATTTGGCTCAGTTATACTATTTTTTCTCATGACGATTCGGCATGAGAAAACAATCGCAGCATGCTGCGAGTGCATCTGATAATCAGATCATGCACACCCCTACAAGTCTATGGGTGCGTGTGAAACATTGGACTGCACTCGGATGTCATCCGAGTGCAGTCCGATTACAGCAGACACAGAGAATGGAGAAGATAGAGAAATTAAGTTCTCCGTCTTCTCCGCACCTGTGATGCGATTCTCTCATGTGAGAGAATTGGATCACAGTAAGATGACACTTGGATCAAACTCTTGACAGAGTTTGATCCTAGTGACTTTAGCAGAGTCGGCCCAATTCTCGAGAATAGACGGCCATGTGACCTCAGCCTAAGGGTCCATTTACTTTAATCTCCCCCTGGCTGGCAACATGTTTGGCATTTAATAGCCTGTTACATAGGCAGACCGCACTTCCAATGTGCACTGAATGGTCTGTAATAGAATGTTCAGTGCACATACTCTTCCATTGTTCTCTGCAGCGTAAGTTTTGTTTACAAAGGAAGATGAGCTGCCGAGAACGATGATCTGTTTTGAAAACTAAAACATCATTTCACCCTATGAATTAGTGTTTTCCTTATTCGATGGGTGATCATCAGCCCGGTTAGGCTGCACAATTATCATAAAACAAGCTACAATCTTCCAATGTAAATGGACCTTAAATCATTCCATGTTCAGGAGCAGTGGGAACTCCAGTGACTGGAGCTTCAACAATCAGTGATTTATTACATGATTGTCAACAGTATGATAAAACATGCCAAAATAAAGACAAAACCCTTGCAGATGCCCTTAAATATTAGATGTGTTTACGCTGGCCTTAATAAAGGGAGTACTGGAGTAAGATACTCCAAATTCATTAAGAAGCGTGTGTCTATAAATTCATTTGGCACATTTTTCAACAGCGTTGCAATACTGCCAGAAATATATGCTAGCATAAATTTCTGTCATTTTTCAATCACTTTTGACTAATGAATTTTTCCAGGCACGCTTTGCTATGTTCTGTCCTACCTGAGTTCCATCCTCTTTTTAAAATATTTGCGGAGCTGGCCAGGATTGGTTTGAAAACGGCAAATTCTGGTGAAAACTGCTTGATCAGTCGGGGGCCTAAATGTTTATTGAGCAACATTTTGGGTCATACAAAACCCTTTGTGTGTATGCTCTTAGAGTAGCAACCCCAAAACAGGAGGATCTTAATAGTAGAGTGCTTGAGTGTTGTGGGGAAACATGGTAGGCGTGTAGACATTCATCATGCTCTATACTTTTTTCTCAGAAAAGATAAGCAATCTGCTAGCGCCTTATTCCCCCATCACCATTGAAAACATATGCACAACCAGCCAACCCAGGGCAGTTTGGGTCAATAGTGACCCGTATATATTTATTCAGAATTTGGTAGCCAAGAAATGTAGGATTATTACCAGGGGCGTACATAGGAATCATGGGGCCCCATAGCAGAAGTTCTAATTGCCCCCCCCCCCCCCAAAAAAATGTAAATAATTGTCAGGGTCACAGAAGAGCAGATCTCACAACTTTCCAGCCTTTACATAGTAATTTTCCTCCTGCTGAAGTCCTAGATTCCTCTTTCATTGCCCATAAAGTGTGATGCCAACAAAAGTGTCCCCCAGACACAGTATGATACCCCCATGGTGAATTCCTCCGCATGCGCAGTATAGTGACCCTACTGTACTTCACCTCAACTCCCAAAGCAAAGTATGGTGACCCCAACACAATATGATCCCCCAACTGTGACCCTCACACAGCTCTCCATGCAGTATAATGGCCCCACACCTCTCCACACTCCACAGAGTATAATGCGCTCGCCATGGTCCTCCACACAGTGTAAGACACTCACGATGGTCCTCCACGCAGTGTAAGACACTCACGATGGTCCTCCACACAGTGTAAGACACTCACGATGGTCCTCCACACAGTGTAAGACACTCACCATGGTCCTCCATACAGTATTAGACACTCGCCATGGTCCTACACACAGTATAAGACACTCGCCATGGTCCTCCACACAGTATAATGCACTCGCCATGGTGCTCCACACAGTATAATGCACTCGCCATGGTCCTTCACATAGTATAAGACACTCGCCATGGTCCTCCACACAGTATAATGCACTCCCCATGGTCCTGTACACAGTATAATGCACCCCCCATGGTCCTGTACACAGTATAATGCAACCCCCCATAGGGTAAAATGCAGCCCCAGTCCTCCAGTATTATCAGTACACACTGATTTAAAAATAAATAAATACACACTTACCGTTCCTCGTTCCCGGCTGCTTCAGTCTCTGCAGCGCTTCTCCCTCATCACCTCAGCAGCTGCAAGCTCCACTATCTGGCACAGCGTGGAGCGTCATCATGCCGCTGCGTCAGATGCAGAGGAGGAATGATGGGAGAGGGAGTGTCACATGACGCTCCCTCTTCTATCATTGCTTTCAACCAGGATCAGCTCCAGGTTTTCGTGAGCCCTGGGCGAAAGAGTCTCAGTGGACCCCTTTAACACATACCACAATTCATGATGCACAGATACGGCAGAGAAAAATATATATATATACATATATATATATATATATATATATATATATATATATATATATATATATATATATAGTACAATGCCAAAGATTTCACTGACTTCATACATTACATGAGTGATATCTATTGTAAATTCTACAATAGCTCAGAAACTGGCGAATCCTCGCAGAACACAGTGCAGACCGGACAGTATAGTCCTCCATACAGTATTATGGGCACCACTAAGTCCTCCATACAGTATTATGGACACCACATAGTCCTCAATACAGTATTATGGGCACTACATAGTCCTCTTTACAGTATTATGGGCACCACATAGTCCTCCATACAGTATTATGGGCACCACATAGTCCTCCATACAATATTATGGGCACCACATAGTCCTCCATACAGTATTATGGGCACCACATAGTCCTCCATACAGTATTATGGGCACCACATAATCCTCCATACAGTATTATGGGCACCACTAACTCCTCCATACAGTATTATGGACACCACATATAATGCTCTAAACAGAATCATGGGCCCCATTTAATGCTCCATGCAGGCTGGGCCCCATGTAATGCCCCATGCAGGCTGGGCCCCATGTAATGCCCCATGCAGGCTGGGCCCCATATAATGCCCCATGTAGGGTGGGCCCCATATAATGCCCCATGCAGGCTGGGCCCCATATAATGCTCCATGCCTCTTGTGCCCCATATAATGCCCCATGCCTCCTGGGCCCCATATAATGCCCCATGCCCCATGCAATGCCCCATGCCTCCTGTGCCCCATATAATACCCCATGCCCCATATAATGCCCCATGCAATGCCCCATGCCTCCTGTGCCCCATATAATACCCCATGCCCCATATAATGCCCCATGCCTCCTGGGCCCCATATGATGCCCCATATAATGCCCCATGCAGGCTGGGCCCCATATAATGTCCCATGAAGGCTGGGCCCCATATTATGCCTCATGCCTCCTGTGCCCCATATAATGCCCCATGCCTCCTGGGGTCCATATAATGCTCTATGCCTCCTGGGCCCCATATAATGTATTTGCGTGTTTGTTTTCAAAAAACAATAAAATAATCATAAAATAGTACAATGCTATTTTAGATAAATAGTAATGCACATTAGAATGGATAAAAATAAAAATATTTTACTGGCCAAAACCACAGGAAATGCAATTAAAATGCAATTTATTGTATATGATGGCATTATGTTTACTCCTGTTCTAAGGTATTTTGAAAAGTCGTCTTATGTATTAGCAAGATCTCAACCAAGACATTGGGAGGAACTTTCCCGTAGAGATATGCCACCTTACATTATGTGCAAAAAAATAATTTGACTTCATGCATGTCAGCAGAATGAAGCAGACGTAGATCATTCCCGGTAGACCATGTGTACACTGTCACAGCTTTCACTGCACTCATGAAAGATTAATGTAGTGCGCTAGAATGAAAAGAATGCTGTCTGGATTAAAAATGTAAGTATGTCAAGATTTCTAACAGGTAGTACCAATGGGGCTTTTAGTATAATTTATCATATTTATTTTCATTTAAATAATATTAATGATTAATTGGTGTTTGTTTCATTTTTACTCAGGAATAATGCACAAGAAGCTTGGGTATAGTTAATTATTACTAGTGATTACTACTGCTCGGTGCTCACCCGAGCATCTCACTGCTCGAGGTGCTCGGCGCTCGCCGAGAATTTCCGGGGTTGCTTGTCGGGAGCTCGGGTCTCCTCCCTGCATGTTTAGCGCTCTTTACAGAGGCAATGAACATGCATCACTGTAATGCCGTAGCCAAGTTGGTTGTGGCATTACAGTGATTGGCTGGCCGCACAGCGTAATCAGGTCTATATCAGATCTGGCGCCGCCATGCTCGTCACAGTCATTCCGGAATCAGACAGTGTAGGGAGAGGTGCTGCTGAGCTAGGGAGAGATTTGCTTGTTTCTGACGCGCCCCCTGGGCCATGTTTGTGTAGCGTTGCGCACGCGGGGAATACCCGGAGCCGGATCAGATAGGGGTAGTAGTCCTTGTGGCGGTGACCCGGTCCGTGCCCAGGGTGTCAAACTAAGTGGCGTTATTGATATGATGGTATTAGTGTCCGACTACGCCACCCGTTGAATGCGGCTATGAAGCCGCCGCTGCAGGGCAGTCCACTGAGGCCGGTGGTTCGGATGTGCAGCGTGGATGGTATAACCCCCAACGGGAGGGGTATGGCCTCAGGGCAGCTATGTTAGAGATGACAATGGGAGTGATGGTGCGGGTGTCCCAGTACTGATGGTGCAGGTGCGACGACGAAACACGGAGGCTTGAAGTGCAGTTTCAAAAAGCTTTACTCACAGTTCTTTATCAGGTCCCTTGTGCACAATTGGACCACCCGAGCCGTGCTGCGTCCACCAGGTCAGGGACTCGGCCAACTCCCAGGCAGTTCCAGAGCGTGGTCCTGAGCTCCCCTCTCTTCCTTCCTACTGGCCGTCCCCACCAGGGATCCACCTTTGTCCAGCTCCCTCGGGCCTTCTGGTGGTGAATCCTTTCCCGGCTTCCCTGACCCTATACGTGGTATGCCTTCCTGGTGGATATGGCGAGGGGTCGCGCCAAAACTTGTCCACGACCTCCGGTTCCTGGCTAAGGATAATTGGCCTCCACCAGTTTGGGATCCGGTACCCTGCTCTGCCAACCCTTCACCCGTTTCCGTTCTCTCGTGGGATCTCAGGGTTCCCTCTATGCTTTCGTCTCTGGGCCTTTCCTTGCGTCTCTCTTCTTCCTCCTTTTTCCTTCTCTCTCTCTCTCTCTGCTTCAGGCCTGGCTCTGGAGCTGGGCCCAGACGGAGCCACAGCTCCCTGTCAGCCCTCTCTGGCTGAGCTCCTCTCTGCACAGAGCAGACCAAAAAAAGACCTTGTCCTAAGATGGTGCCCACCTTATATACTCCCTCTGACACCCGAGCCCAGGTGACAAGCACCCAATGGGCTCCTACCTATGCCCAGAGTCCCTCCCCTATCTGCTCCTACACCACTAGGATGTTCCTCCCCCCTCCCCACTCCAGCCAGGGACAGAAGCTGTCGTACCTGCACATCTATCTGGTGGGAGTACCGTTGATCTGTCCCCCGGAAATGGGGTGAGTGTGGTGCATGCAGCTATCTGAGCCCAGTTCCACACTCCATCCTTACCCGGGAGTGGAATACCACACCTCTGGTCTGAGGTGCAATACCCCTGTAGCAGCCGAGTCCTCGGGGTGCTACATTTCTAGTTAGTGTAGGTGTACCAAACTATACTAGAGACACATATCCATCTCAACTAACAGTCCTTCTGAGCACTAATCCATCTGCAGAGATATCAGGCAGGCAGTGCATATAGGCAGGCAGGGTATATAGCAGACTGCAGTGCATAAAGCACAAGAGGCTCCATTCCAGTTTTGTCTGGTGCTGCTGTTAGATATTTCTAGAAATAGGCCCAGGTCTCAGAGGCCAGGAATAATTTTTTTTTGGATCTTAATCCTCATTATTTGCTTAAAATGCAATCCAGAGAACACCGTTGTTCTGTGTCATTTGCTTGTTGGCACTGCAGAATATAGCCAGGTCCTTTCCATATTACAGCGCTAAAAATCCAGCTATTTAAAACTGTGGTTTGTGCGTCACACGGATCACATATAATTGCGCTGAAAATACTGCCATTTCTGGCATTCATTAAAAATTGGTTTCGGTGTGTCAGTGAAGCAATTGACACCAATTTGCTGTTCAAATTAGTTACCTACAGCCAGGTATTTAAAACTGTGGTTTGTCCGTCACACGGATCACATATACGTTTTCAGAAAATACTGCCATTTCTGACCTCCATTAAAAATTTGTTTCAGTGTTTCAGTGAAGCAATTGACACCAATTTGCTGTTCAAAATAGTTACCTACAGGCCAGGTATTTAAAACTGTGGTTTGTCCGTCACACGGATCACATATGACTTCGCTCCAAATTCAGTCATTTGTAGTGAGCGTGGAAGGTATTGTCCTCCATTTAAAATGGGCAAGGCACGGTGAACTGGACGTGATGGTGATGGTGCATGCAGAGGCCGAGGCCGTGGGCAAGCTGAAATTGTGCCACAACAAACACCCACATCTTCTCGCCCGACCTTCCTGTCCCAATTAATAGGGGACCACAGAACACCACTATTGAACACAGAGCAGTGTGAAAAGGTTATTGGTTGGATAGCAGATAAAGCTTCCAGTCACTTAGCCACCACCACCACCTTGTCTTCCATGAGGTCAAGTCTCAGTAGCTGTGAGTCTGGACTGCATATTCCTCACCCTGAACCTCCTTCCTCCCACCATGCCGAGTGCCCAGAGACAACTGATCCCACACTTGGGCACACTGAAGAGCTGTTCACTTTTCCATTTATAGATTCGGGCCTCTCGCCCGGTCCACTTGAAGCGGGGCAAGAGGAGATCGCTTGTAGCGATGCCCAAATATTTGAGCAGCCACGGTCACTCGAAGGCGACGGTTGGAAAGTGTCACAAGAGGTGGACGATGATGAGACACAATTGCCAGAAAGTCAGGAGGAGGAACAGGGTGCAGAAGTGGAAGACGAGGTGGTGAATGATATAGTAACTGACCCAACCTGGCAGGAGGACATGCAGAGCGAGGACAGCAGCACACAGGGGGAGGGAGGCAGAGCACCCCAACAGGCAGGAAGAAGCAGTCTGGTGACCACAGAAAGAAGGCAGGCAACTGTTCCCTGTAACACCAACATGAAGGAAGTTGCCAGTACAACTTCCCGAGTCTGGATGTTTTTAAAGACTCTGCCAATAACCCCAAAAAGGCCATTTGCACCACCTGCCAGGCCAGTATCAGTAGGGGTGGCAAAACTAGCAGCCTGACCACCACCAGCATGATCAGGCACATGGCAGCAAAGCACCCGACTTTGTGGGCCGAACCCCAGGGTCTAGGAACAGTGTCTGCGGGTGGCACCACTGCTTCTTCCGCTGTTGTGCATGCAAGCCAATCCCCTGTCCACGGTACAAGCGAAGATGCCTCCTGCCCTGTACCTGTCATTGCACACTCTCAAGTAGCAGCATCAGGAAGCACATCCTCATCCTTGTCCCAGCGCAGAGTTCAGTTGTCCACACCCCAGTCCTTGGAACGCAAGCGCAAATACGCAATCAACACCCCACAGTCCACACTACTAAATTACCACATTTCGTGACTGCTTGCACTAGAATTGTTGCCTTTTAGGCTCGTGAAGACAGAAGCATTCCGCAACCTGATGGTGGTGGCCATTGCTCGGTACTCGTCCCCAGCCCCCACTATTTCTCCCGGTGTGCCGTCCCCGCATTACACAAGCACGTGTCCCAAAACAGTAGCCGTGCCCTCAACAACGCAGTTACCGGGAAAGTCCACCTAACCAAGGACACGTGGACAAGTGCTTGTGGGCAGGGACGGTACATCTCGCTGACGGCACATTGGGTTAACATAGTGAAAGCTGGGACCCAGTCGGACCTTGGGACGGAACACGTCCTCCCGACGCCAAGGATTGCGGGCCCTAGGTCAATCAGGGTTGCCCCCACAGTCTACAGCTCCAGCACCTCATCCTCCTCAGCCTCCTCCTCTTCAGCCTCCATCTCCGAAATGACCACATCAGTCACAAGCTGGAAGCACTGCAGCACTGCCTCGGATAAGCGGCAACAGGCTGTGTTGAAGCTAATATGCTTAGGTGACAAACCGAACAATGCTGAAGAGTTGTGGACAGCTCTGAAAGAGCAGGCAGATCTGTGGCTCACACCACTGAACCTACAGCCAGGCATGGTTGTGTGTGACAATGGCCGGAACCTGGTGGCAGCTCTGAGGCGAGGCGAGCTCACACATGTACCATGTCTGGCCCATGTGCTTAACCTCGTGGCTCAGCGATTTCTCAAATCCTACCCGGAGCTGCCGGATCTGCTTGTCAAAGTACATCGCCTGTGTGCCCATTTTAGAAAGTCAGCTACAGTCTCCGCCGCCCTTGCCGTGTTATGACCTGCTACAAGAAATAAGGAAAGAAAGGAAAACTGTCCCTACAATAGGACTAAGCTGATTCCCTACGATGCAGCGGGCAACCTGTTCCTTGTGAACAGACCCGCCTTCGTCCTCAGCTAGTCTGAACGTAGACCTATAGATATAAGGAAGGGGTCCCTAAAAGAACTAAGGACTGGGACAAAATTGGACACCTCCTAGCAGAAGTTGTAGCGGAGCAAAAAGACAAACAGACAAAAAGTACTTAGAGGTCCAAGGACCAAGCAAACTATAGAGATAGGTACAAAGCACCTGGCTAGATTAAGAGTCAAAGTAACACTGAAGTCCAGCAAAGCCAGGAGGGCGGAGCTGGAATAAATAGGCAGAAGGTCACGTGACCACAAAATAGAAAAAACTAACAGGAGGGTTCTAACAGTACCCCCTCTTCTATGAGGATCCTCCGGATCCTCCAGGCCCAGGCCTATCAGGAAACCTCCTGTGAAACGCTCTGATAAGTCTAGAAGCAGAGACATCATTCGCCCTTACCCAGGAGCTATCCTCAGGACCGAAACCTTTCCAAGCGACGAGATACTGCAATCTCCCTCTATGCCTTCTAGAATTCAGGATACGAGAAATTTCATATTCACCGTCTTCCACCACCGGAGGAACTGTGACAGTGGCATCCCTATCCGATACATCAGCTTTTTTCAACAAGGAAACATGAAACATCGGATTAATCTTCCAGGAGGTGGGAACCTCCAACCTAACAGCAGACTGGTTCACCACCTGAAGCACCTTAAATGGTCCCACAAACTTCGGACCCAATTTCTTAGAAGGAATCCTCAACTGCGGATTCTTTGAGGACAACCAAACCATGTCACCAACTGTAAACAAAACCTCTTGACGTTTCCTGTTAAAATACGTCTTGGACTTTTTGTTAGCCTCTTGAAGGTTACAACGTACATCAGTTCAAACTCTCTCCAAATCACCGGAAAAATTCTCCTCCTTCGGCACAGCCGACACCAATTTGGAGAACGAACCAAACGACGGATGTCTCCCAGTACAACAAAAAAACGGAGAACACCCAGCAGAAGAGGATGTATGGTTGTTAAGATCAAATTCAGCAAGTGGCAGAAACTCAGACCACCCCTCTTGATTGTCTGCCACAAAACAACGCAAAAACTGCTCAACATCCTGGTTCTTTCTTTCTGTCTGTCCATTAGACTCAGGATGATACCCAGATGAAAATGACAAATGGACTCCCAACCTGTCACAAAAGGCATGCCAAAAATGAGCCACAAACTGGGGTCCCCTATCACAAACAATGTCGGTGGGAACCCCATGGAGTCTGACAATTTCCTTAACAAAAGCCTTAGCGAGTGTCTTAGCGCAGGGTAGTTTAATGAAAGGAAACAAGTGACACATCTTGCTAAAATGGTCCACGACCACCCAGATGACAATGAAACCCTCGGACACAGGAAGGTCAGTAATAAAATCCATTGCAAGATGCGTCCAAGGTGCACTAGGAACCTCCAGAGGGCAAAGCAACCCCGCAGCAGGAGCATGTGAAGCCTTTGATCTAGCACACACAGTACATTGACGCACCCACTTAATGACTTCCTTCTGCCACCCAGACCACCAAAAACTTCGACCTACCAGTCTCTTAGTCTCAGAAATTCCTGGATGACCTGCCAACCGAGACTCATGATACTCAACAAACAAATCTCTCCTAAAGGTTCTAGGCACAAACAACCTCCCATGGGGAGTGTTAGATGGGGCATCCTCCTGGGCTTTCAGAATCCCATCTTCCAAAACGGAGTTCAATGCTGCTATCACAACTCCTTCCTGTAAAATGCTCTCCTCCTCCTCGATACCAACCATGGGAGAAAAGCTGGAGATAAAGCATCGGCTTTAACATTCTTAGTACCCGGGATGTAAGTAACAGAGAAATTAAACCGCGAAAAAAAAAGTGCCCACCTAGCCTGACGGGCATTCAAGCGCTTGGCAGCATCTAGATAGATCAGATTCTTATAATCAGTGAAAACCTGAATGGGAAATTTAGCACCTTCCAAGAAATGATGCCAATGTTCAAATGCGAGTTTAATAGCCAGGAATTCCCGATTACCAACATCGTAATTAACTTCGGCTTCAGAAATTTTTTTCAAAAAAAAGGCACAGGGATGAACTCCATCCTTGTTCTCCTGAGACAAAACCGCACCGACCCCCAGCGAAGAAGCATCAACCTCGACCAAAAAAGGCTTGGTCTCATCAGGATGCATAAGGATGGGGGCAGAACTGAACCTCTCCTTGAGATACACAAAAGCTTCAATGGCCTCAGTAGTCCACTGGACCGTATTCGCACCTT
The DNA here is from genome assembly GCF_046119375.1 of Phyllobates terribilis. Lineage (NCBI taxonomy): Eukaryota > Metazoa > Chordata > Amphibia > Anura > Dendrobatidae > Phyllobates > Phyllobates terribilis. The sequence goes on from NW_027362761.1 coordinate 785,164,237, forward strand.
TCCTGGTGAGATCGGTCAGTGGCTTAACAATTATAGAAAAATTCTTAATGAATTTTCTGTAATAATTGGTGTAACCCAAAAATCTCTGTATCGATTTCAAACCAATAGGCCTAGGCCATTCCTGCACAGCCTGAACCTTCACCGGGTCCATCTCAAAGCCCTCGCTGGAGATAATGTAGCCCAAAAAACTAATCCTCTGCACAGCAAACTCGCATTTCTCCTCATTAACCCTGGCACGCAGTCTCCTGTCCACACGTATAGCTAATTGCATGGCTTCTTGCAAGGTTCCAGGTACAGGGAAAGCAATCAGCAGATCCTTAACCCTTTCACTTAGACCAGCAAGAAACAAACATTTTAACGCCGAATCATTCCATTCCACTTCAGAAGACCACCTTCTGAAGTGTGTACAATAATTTTCAACATCACCTGACCCCTGCTTCAAACGTTTCAATTCTATCTCAGCAGATGAGACTCGATCAGGATCGTCATACAACAACCCCATAGCAGAAAAAAAATCTTCCATTGATCTAAAACACGGATCATTAGGTTGGAGAGAAAAGGCCCATCCCTGTGGTTCCTTGTGCAAAAGTGACATGATAAACCCAATGCGCTGTGATTCATTCCCAGAGGACCTGGGTCTCAAACGAAAATATAATAAACAAGCATTTTTAAAGGAAAAAAAATCTTGTTGTTTACCATAAAAAAAATCAGGCAGTCCTACCTTCGGTTCCACAAAATGCGCTCCAGGACAGCTACTCACGTGTTGCCGGCGCTCGGACACCTCCAGAGACAATCCCTGCAGGCGTTGAGCCAATTCCTGAACAGACACCATGCTGATCTCTGGATTTCTTTCTTAAGAGTTTTTTTTTTTTTTTTTTTTTTGGGCTGGATTTACTGTTATTATTTGCTACAAGAACTAAGGAAAGAAAGGAAAACTGTCCCTACAATAGGACTAAGCTGATTCCCTATGATGCAGCGGGCAACCTGTTCCTTGTGAACAGACCCACCTTCATCCTCAGCAAGTCTGAACGCAGAACGATAGATATAAGGGAGGGGTCCCTAAAAGAACTAAGGACTGGGACAAAATTGGACACCTCCTAGCAGAAGTTGTAGCGGAGCAAAAAGACAAACAGACAAAAAGTACTTAGAGGTGCAAGGACCAAGCAAACTATAGAGATAGGTACAAAGCACCTGGCTAGATTAAGAGTCAAAGTAACACTGAAGTCCAGCATAGCCAGGAGGGCGGAGCTGGAATAAATAGGCAGAAGGTCACGTGACCACAAAATAGAAAAAACTAACAGGAGGGTTCTAACATGCCGTGCTTCAGCAGCGTTTGCAGCTTCCGGCTCACAGACTGGTGTGTGATGTCCCAACGTGTTGGAACTCTACACTGCTGTTGTTGGGAAGGATTTGTGAGCAGAAGAGGGCAGTTGTTGAGTACCAGCATCAACAAGGCCGTCGGTATTCAGTTCAGACTCCACACATAAGACCTCAGGAGTTGACATGGATGTCAGACATATGTACCATCCTCCAAAACTTTGAGGACTCCACCAAGATGGTGAGCGGCGATGATGCCATAATTAGCGTCACCATCCCGCTTCTCTTTCTTATGAAACGCTCTCTGCTCACGATCAAAGAGGATGCATTGCAGACGTAGCACGATGAGATGGAGCAAGGAATCATACAGGGTGATTACAAACAGCCCAGCCTCATCTCATCCCAACGTGGATTGGGTGACAATGAGGAAGAGGAGGAGGAGGATGAAGAACAGGAGCTAGTTTCATGCGCTATAGACGCTACTACCTGCACAACTGTCATATCGTTTGTTCAGCGTGGATGGCCTGAGGACAGAGAGGAGAAGGAGAGCATGGTCAGTCAAGAAACAAATCCAATCCAGCAGAGGCAGGGGAATGCTGTCAAAGTTCTGGGAGAATTTTCTCAGCCCCTCCCATCGCACAAGCCCTGAGGCACAGGGTACTTTCACAAAGAGTGCAAAGTTTGGGAAGATGCTGAGGGAGTACCTTGCTGACCGTACCATATCCTCCATGATTCCTCTGTGCATTATAATTATTGGCTATCCAAGGTGGATACGTGGAATGAACTGGCTCTCTACGCCTTGGAGGTCCTGGCCTGCCCTGCCGCCAGCGTTTTATCAGAGTGGGTTTTTAGTGCCGCTGGTGGAATTATAACTGATAAGCGCATCCGCCTGTCAACTGAAAATGCTGACAGGCTGACTCTTATAAAAATGAACAAGGGCTGGATTGGGTCAGACTTCTCAACACCACCGAATGATAGCAGCGTAACATAAACTCAAATCCAGTGTCTTTTTTTGGAGGTGTATTCCCATGCACCTTTTCACACCCACACATGAGTATACGCTTCCTGATTTTGGCTATTTGCTCTTGTCCTCCTCCTTCTCCTCATCCTCATCCTCCACCACCATATCACCAGGGTGATCGTGGTCCGTGATGCAACACCCACATAATTTTTTTAAAGGGTGTTTATGATGCCAGTAAAAAAAATTTTTTATACAGTATGTTCATGTATACCCACCAGGGGTAAATGTTTGTCAGCCCACACACTTAGTGCATGGGCATTACAAGTATAGGAGGCCCACTCCTTTCTAATGGGAACATTTTTTTATCCGCTCCTTTCTAATGGGAACATTTTTTTATCCGCTCCTAATGGGACCATTTTTTTATGAGGCCCTCTAAGTCTCTTCCAAGGGGCATTGGAGTGCCTCCCAATTTTTGACAGCCCTTGCATTCACTGCACAGGCCAACACTTTGGGAGACCCTCTCCTTTCTAATGAGAATTTGTCGTTACTGTGGCCCTGCTCTATGTGTCTTTAAATTCTTAGTGGGGTTTTTCCTAAATTTGGTCAGCCGTTGGACTCACTGCATACCCTATAACTGTATAGCAGACTCTCTCCTTTCTAATGGGAACATGTCGTACTCGTTACTGTGGCCCTGCTCTATGTGTCTTTAAATTGTTAGTGGGGTTTTTCCTAAATTTTGGCAGACCTTGCAGTCACAGCATGGGCATTACCACTATAGGAGACCCGCTCATTTATAATGGGGACATTTTTTTTTACTGAGACCCTCCTCTATGTCTCTTCATAGGGGTACTGGATTGCGTCCGAATTTTTGGCAGCCCTTGCAGTCACTGCATACCCAATAACAGTATAGGAGACCCACTCGTTAATAATGGGAACAACAAAGCACAGCCGGCTAACGGCTCTCTAACAATAGCGAGGGCCGACTGCTGGCCTTTTAATAATAGTAAGGGCCGCCTGATGGCCCTATAAAAATAGGCTTTGTCACTTTCAGAGTCCCTCCATCATAAATGAAACAGGATGTGTCTGATGATGTGTCACACACCACATTGCCAGATAAGGTTGTAAAATGTTAAAATTACATTTCCCGGTGAATGCATTTGTCTTAAAAAATAACGTAAAAAAAAAAAACAGTAGGATCTTTCTTTCGTATAAAAAACAGAGTCGCCAATGTAACCTCAATGTAATCACATTGTTCAGCTCCTGCACCTCCTCCTCCATCTCCGAAATGCCCACATCAGTCACAAGCTGTGCTGAAGATAACATGCTTAATGCTTAGGTGACAAACCGCCTAGCGCTTCAGAGTTGTTGAAAGCTGTAACACAGCAGCCTGATCTGTGGCTCTCACCACTGAACATACAGCCAGGCATGGTTGTGTGTGACAATGGGCGGAATCTGGTGGCGGAGAAATGACAGCCGGAGTAGATACGGTTTCCCTCTATGCCAGTCCTTTCACCGAGCTAAAGAATATGGCTGTGGTAAAATGCAACTCCCACTGAGAAGCTGTTTCAGATTGAAAAACATTGGGCCCACCAGAGGATTTGATTCTGAGGGCTCACCTTTCTCCCCCGCTCAAGAGCCTCATAGCAGCTGCAAAGTTAGTGCTATTGTTATGCACACGCCCGGACTGACTGGCGTGTGCGGGTGTTGTGGTTCCACTGGACCATGGACCGGAGAGTGCCTGGAGGGGCGTGACTAAGTATCTGGCCGATCCGACCAAGGTGGCACGACGGCATACGACGCCAGTGCACCAGGGAGAAACCGGGCAGAGGGACCAGGTGCTACTCCAGGTCAAACTCCGGACACGGGGGTAGACCCACACTGGAATTACTGGAACAGGCAGGTTAGGCTGGCACAGACTGGTGGATGTAAGCAAACACGGCAGGTATGCAGAGGGGTGGATACAGGCGAGTATGCAGGCAGGGAGGTACTGGCCGAAAGGACGGGCTGGAGCACAGAAAGGTTAAGACCCAGTACAGACTGGGTCACAGAACCGCAGATGCGGTAGACAACCACAGCAGAGAGGGAACGCCCAAAGCGGTGGGCAAGAACAGAGCAGGACGGGGCTGCAGGAGCAGCGAGCACAAGCAGGGCAGGACAGGACTGCCGGAGCAGCGGGCAGAAGTAGGGCAGGACAGGACTGCCGGAGCAGCGGGCAGAAACAGGGCAGGACAGGACTGCCGGAGCAGCGGGCAGAAGCAGGGCAGGACAGGACTGCCGGAGCAGCAGGCAGAAGCAGGGCAGGACAGGACTGCCGGAGAAGCGGGCAGAAGCAGGGCAGGACAGGACTGCCGGAGCAGCGGGCAGAAGCAGGGCAGGACAGGACTGCCGGAGCAGCGGGCAGAAGCAGGGCAGGACAGGACTGCCGGAGCAGCGGGCAGAAGCAGGGCAGGACAGGACTGCCGGAGCAGTGAGCAAAAGGGTAAGAGCGGAGCAAGGCTGCCGGAGCAGTGAGCAAGGAGTCAGAGCAGGACGGACAGGGCTCTGTTCACACGGAACAGACAGGAAGGGAAAGGCAGAGCCAGATACCCACAGGGTACTTGCAGTGAAGTAGCGAGGGGACCACAAACTCACAAACGGGAGTACAGAGACAACCAGCAGGAGTTAGGTACGAGTTCAGACTCTGCAGAAAAAGGAAAGGAACGGACATAGAGGCAAAACAGGTAAAGGATAGGAGAGAGTTCAGACTGGAACTGAGTGTACGGAAGAGACCGACACTGCAGCGGGATACAGGAGCGGGTCTGGGAATACGGCCCCCAGAGAGGCGGGACGAACAGGCAAGGAGCGTGTTCAGACAGGACAGACAAGATACAGGAACGGATCTAGGTAATCGGCCCCTAGAAGGCGGGAGGAACAGGCTAGGAGCGTGTTCAGACAGGCCTGGAAATACAGCCTCCAGGAAAGGCAGCAGGCAAGAGTACACAGACAGGACTCAGTTCAGACACGGGAACTGATACCGCAAGGCAGGAGACATAGACAGGACTCAGTTCAGACACGGGAACAGATACTGCAAGACAGGAGAAATAGACAGGACTCAGTTCAGACAGGAACAGATACCGCAAGGCAGGGACACAAACAGGACTCTGTTCAGACGGGAACAGATACCGCAAGGCACAGACAGGCAGATCTAGGAATACGGCCCCTAGAAGGCGAAAGAACAGGCAAGAAGCGTGTTCACAAGAACAGACCACAGTTCAGACAAAGAACTGGAAAACAGGCAGGAAAACAGGATAGGACTTGGCATGTCAGAGACAAACAGCCGACTGACAGGACACAATGCTCAGGCGCCATCTTGAGGAAGAAGGTGGTATAAATACCCAAAGATGGACAGCAATAGGCTGAAGGTGCAACAGGGGCGTGTCCACAGCAGGTACAAGAAACAGGAAGTTCAGCGGGCGTCGCCCTATGCAGCCAAAACAGACAAACAGACAGCAAGGAGGGAAGCCAGAGAGACATTCTGGACTGGAGATCAAGTGCGCGCTCTTGCACAGTGGGAGATGGACCACCATGCAAGGACGCCGCCAGGTATGTTACAGTACCCCCCCCCTTACGCCCCCTCTTCTTCAGGCCTGCCAGAATCTTCCGCAGGGAATTCGAGGACCAGTCGTTCACTTCAAGGAGATCACTTCCACTGTCCACAGGAAAAATTGATCTCATCTGGTTAGCTAGGATGCTACCTCCTATCCAGCAATCCCTAGCAACAGACGAAACGAGTGGAGTACCAGGAACAGCACACAAGGAAGTCTCTCTCCACATATTTTCAGGTGGCACCCCAGAGGGTACAGGAGACGACTGGAAGTCCTTCACCGGGTTGGAGGGGGACAGAGACTTGGGGGTAATCTCTGCTTCAAGGTACATCTTGTCAAGCTCACAGGAAGAAATAGACGGGTTATCAGGTACATAATGAGGAAAAGTCACTGTCTCTTTGTTATCTGGTGGTACCCCGGAGAATTCAGGAAACAACTGGAGGTCCTCCGCCGGGTCAGAAGAGTGCAGAGGCTCAGAGAAAACATCTGCTTCAGAGTACACTAAGTCGGACTCACTGGAGGAAGCAGGCGAGGTATCGGGTACCGAGTATAGGAAAGTCTCTGTCCATTCACCACCAGGTGGCACCCCGAAGGGTTCTGGAGACAACTAGAGGTCCTCCGCCTGGTCAGAGGGGTGTAGAGACTCAAGGGTAACCTCTGCTTCAGAGTACACAAGGTCGGACTCACTGGACGAAGCAAGCGAGGTATCAGATCCAGGATATAGGAAAGTCTCTGTCCATTCACCACCAGGTGGCACCCCGAAGGGTTCTGGAGACAACTGGAGGTCCTCCGCCTGGTCGGAGGGGTGTAGAGACTCGGGATTAACCTCTGCTTCGGAGTACACTAGGTTGGACTCACTGGACGAAGCAAGCGAGGTATCAGGTACAGAGTAAAGGAGAGTCTCTGTCCTTTCGCTACCAGGTAGCACCCCGAAGGGTTCTGGAGACAACTGGAGGTCCTGCGCCTGGTCGGAGGGGTGTAGAGACTCGGGAGTAACCTCTGCTTCGGAGTACACTAGGTTGGACTCACTGGACGAAGCGAGCGAGGTATCAGGTACAGAGTATAGGAGAGTCTCTGTCCTTTCGCTACCAAGTAGCACCCCGAAGGGTTCTGGAGACAACTGGAGGTCCTCCGCCTGGTCGGAGGGGTGTAGAGACTCGGGGGTAACTACCACTTTGGGGTACCCATTGTCAGGCTCACAGGACGAAGCGGACAAAGTATCGAGTACCGAGTGTAGAGAAGTCTCTCTCCATTTGTCATCGAGTGGTATCCCGGAGGATTCAGGAGGCAACAGGGGGTCCTCCGCCAGGTAGTAGAGGTGCACAGACTCAGAGGTAACCACAGCTTTGGAGCATCCTTGGACATGCACACCGGTTAAAGTGGGTGAAGCATCTGATGCTGGGTGCAGGAAGTTCTCCTGTGTGGAGTCTGGATGGGCAGAAGTCTCTTCGGGCAGGAGAACCGGAGCACTACCCACGCACATTACCCGTTGGGGCTTCTCCGGGATACAGGGAGATGAAGCTTCAGTAGGGACTTCAAGGTTGGGGTCAGGAGGTCTCAGGGAGGACAGACCCTGGCGTGACGGCTTGCCTCTACGTCTAGCACGTCTGGACTGCCTCTTGAGGTTGGGAGAAGTATTCCGGAAAGCGTAGTCACCCTGTGAGGATTCTGGGTGGGCAGTAGTCTCATTGGGCTGGAGGACTATTGCGCTACCCACACACATTACCCATCGGGGCTGCTCCGGGATATTGGGAGGTGAAGCTTCAGCAGGAGCCTCCGGGTTAGGATCATCGAAGACCATTAGAAAGGCCACCAGGAAGGCCATTAGGTCCAGGAGGATCGGATCCCGTGTTTCATATAGGGGGTTGATCCATTCCAAGGCATCACCCGCCAGGTAAGACATAATGAATGCCACCTTAACCCGATCGGTGGGAAAACATAGAGGGTAGAACTTGAAGTGTAGCATGCATTGCTCCACAAATGCACGACTTTGTCTTGGATCCCCATAGTAACGTGGCAGATCCGCAGGAACGAGAGCAGATAGATCCATCTGGACGGGTGCGTAATTCGCCTGGAACTCAGCTGAGAAAAAAAATAATAAATTTTATTTATTTATTTTAATGCATGTATTCGCTGGAAAACTTCTCAGAGAGCGAAGGCCGTGGGGCTCAACGGGAACCATGGCCTGAGCATGCTGTTATGCACACGCCCGGACTGACTGGCGTGTGCGGGTGTTGTGGTTCCACTGGACCATGGACCGGAGAGTGCCTGGAGGGGCGTGACTAAGTATCTGGCCGATCCGACCAAGGTGGCACGACGGCATACGACGCCAGTGCACCAGGGAGAAACCGGGCAGAGGGACCAGGTGCTACTCCAGGTCAAACTCCGGACACGGGGGTAGACCCACACTGGAATTACTGGAACAGGCAGGTTAGGCTGGCACAGACTGGTGGATGTAAGCAAACACGGCAGGTATGCAGAGGGGTGGATACAGGCGAGTATGCAGGCAGGGAGGTACTGGCCGAAAGGACGGGCTGGAGCACAGAAAGGTTAAGACCCAGTACAGACTGGGTCACAGAACCGCAGATGCGGTAGACAACCACAGCAGAGAGGGAACGCCCAAAGCGGTGGGCAAGAACAGAGCAGGACGGGGCTGCAGGAGCAGCGAGCACAAGCAGGGCAGGACAGGACTGCCGGAGCAGCGGGCAGAAGCAGGGCAGGACAGGACTGCCGGAGCAGCGGGCAGAAGCAGGGCAGGACAGGACTGCCGGAGCAGCGGGCAGAAGCAGGGCAGGACAGGACTGCCGGAGCAGCGGGCAGAAGCAGGGCAGGACAGGACTGCCGGAGAAGCGGGCAGAAGCAGGGCAGGACAGGACTGCCGGAGCAGCGGGCAGAAGCAGGGCAGGACAGGACTGCCGGAGCAGCGGGCAGAAGCAGGGCAGGACAGGACTGCCGGAGCAGCGGGCAGAAGCAGGGCAGGACAGGACTGCCGGAGCAGTGAGCAAAAGGGTAAGAGCGGAGCAAGGCTGCCGGAGCAGTGAGCAAGGAGTCAGAGCAGGACGGACAGGGCTCTGTTCACACGGAACAGACAGGAAGGGAAAGGCAGAGCCAGATACCCACAGGGTACTTGCAGTGAAGTAGCGAGGGGACCACAAACTCACAAACGGGAGTACAGAGACAACCAGCAGGAGTTAGGTACGAGTTCAGACTCTGCAGAAAAAGGAAAGGAACGGACATAGAGGCAAAACAGGTAAAGGATAGGAGAGAGTTCAGACTGGAACTGAGTGTACGGAAGAGACCGACACTGCAGCGGGATACAGGAGCGGGTCTGGGAATACGGCCCCCAGAGAGGCGGGACGAACAGGCAAGGAGCGTGTTCAGACAGGACAGACAAGATACAGGAACGGATCTAGGTAATCGGCCCCTAGAAGGCGGGAGGAACAGGCTAGGAGCGTGTTCAGACAGGCCTGGAAATACAGCCTCCAGGAAAGGCAGCAGGCAAGAGTACACAGACAGGACTCAGTCCAGACACGGGAACTGATACCGCAAGGCAGGAGACATAGACAGGACTCAGTTCAGACACGGGAACAGATACTGCAAGACAGGAGAAATAGACAGGACTCAGTTCAGACAGGAACAGATACCGCAAGGCAGGGACACAAACAGGACTCTGTTCAGACGGGAACAGATACCGCAAGGCACAGACAGGCAGATCTAGGAATACGGCCCCTAGAAGGCGAAAGAACAGGCAAGAAGCGTGTTCACAAGAACAGACCACAGTTCAGACAAAGAACTGGAAAACAGGCAGGAAAACAGGATAGGACCTGGCATGTCAGAGACAAACAGCCGACTGACAGGACACAATGCTCAGGCGCCATCTTGAGGAAGAAGGTGGTATAAATACCCAAAGATGGACAGCAATAGGCTGAAGGTGCAACAGGGGCGTGTCCACAGCAGGTACAAGAAACAGGAAGTTCAGCGGGCGTCGCCCTATGCAGCCAAAACAGACAAACAGACAGCAAGGAGGGAAGCCAGAGAGACATTCTGGACTGGAGATCAAGTGCGCGCTCTTGCACAGTGGGAGATGGACCACCATGCAAGGACGCCGCCAGGTATGTTACAGCTATCATCAACTGTCCTGATGTAGAAGCCAGGGCAAACCAGAGGATTCTCTGATGGGACCATCCAACCCTGCCAAGAAGCAGTTCTGGCTAAGAAAAGTGTGTGGGAAGGTTCCCGGACACTCTATGGCTGCTATTTTACTGAGGTGGAAACCCACGCAAACACAGGGAGAAGATACAAAATCCTTGTAGGTGTTGTCCTTGCTGGGATTTGAACCCAGGATCCCAGCGCTGCAAGGCTTCAGTGCTAACCACTGATCCAATGTGCTGCCGTTCACCCTCTGATATTTAACAGGCTGGAGAAACTTGCACCTACTGCCAGTCTATCTTCAGCTCCATTGTGAGAAACTAATGTATTTGGGCAGCCACTCAGTCTACCAAATAAAATTCCTGAGAAGGAAATTGGGGATGGCTTCGCTACTGGTACTGGGCAGTGCTAATACCATGGCGTCGTACCATAGTTTACTGGAAATATTCCAGGCTGGTAGGAGGCAAGCAAATTCCCACAGAAAAGTACCAGCAGTAATATTCAGGGACCCGCGCTTGTAGAAGGCGGAGACAACACCGGGAGAAATAGTGGCGGCTGGGGACCGAGTATGGACACGAGGCATGAGGCATGAGGTTGTGAAAAGCTTCCGCCTCCACAAGCCTAAAAGGCCATATTTCAAGTGAAAGCAGCTTTAGAGGACTTCCTGGGAGAAATGACAGCTGGAGTAGATATGGTTTCCCAAGTCCTTTCACCAAGCTAAAGAATATGGCTGTGGTGAAATACAACTCAGCAAAAAATCTGTGGACTTGATCCGTACCGTCCCTGGCCACATTCACTTGACCACGTGTTTGTGGGTAGGCGGTCCTTCCCAGTAAGTTCAATGGGGAGGGCACGGGTAATGTTGTGGGACCCTTGCTTGTGGAAGGCGGAGACGACACTGGGAGAAATAGTGGCGGCTGGGGACCGAGTATGGACATCTGGCCGCTGCCGGCATGAGGTTGTGAAAAGCTTCCGCCTCCATGAGCGTAAAAGGCCACATTTCAAGTGCAAGCAGCTGCCCAGAAATCTGGCAGTTTAGTATTGCGGCCTTTGGGTGGGTGGATGGCTGGCTGCATACTGGCGCTTGCATTCCAAGTAACAGAAAACTAAGCCGATGGTGGCCTCTATCATCATCATGGCCTCACCTCGGCACTATGAACTCTACTGAAGGAGAAGCCAGGGCCCACCGGAGGAGTCTCCCGGACACTCTATGGCTGCTTTTTTTTAATGTGGATCGGACATGCTTATGCATGCTATTTCTCAAACTGCATTGCAGATCAGGCCATTGCCCAACTCTGTAGTCATGAAATTAAATGCGCAAAGAAAGATGTTTGTGTGTCAAAGCACCACCGACAAGTGTGAGTTGATGTTGGACGGGCTGCTATTGCTTCTGCAACAAGCTGCATTACAGGACTTCCTGGGAGAAATGACACCCATAGTAGATACGGTTTCCCTCTCTGCCAGTCATTTCACCGAGCTAAATACAACTCTCAGCAGAAAAAAGCTGTGGACCAGCTGATGTAAGGTTAAAACCGTTCCCACTGAGGCGAAACCACTGTGAATAAAGTGTTGTGGAATCAGATGTGCACAGTATTCTCTTAGGTTGAAATATGCATTTATTCAAACCATTGTAGTTTTAAAACATTTTAACTAGAAGCCTTAACGCTACGCAAATCGGTCTGGGAGTTCTGGGATTATCAATCTGCAAAATCTACGGTACATATTAATCTACAAAATAAAAATGAACCCCAAAAAATGTCAGTTATAAGAATAAAATTATCCGTTAAGGCAAGGGCTTCACAAGATGTCTTCAGGTATCCGGTTGCATCTGTTTACATGTCCTTTTGGTACAGTCGATCCATACTTTTGGGAATGAATACTGAGTGTCCTTTTCCAGTGATGAGCAGAGTGCACTCATTCTGATTAGCATCCTGGACTCTAGGATGATGCGTCCCTCTAGCATCCTGTGAGATTGTCTCTCCCTCTGATGCGTCCCAATAGGACATGTTGATGTAAGGTGGAACTCTGACTTTAGGGATGTAGGAGGTTTGGTACCATCAAAGTGAGCGCTGAACCCAGCTGCTCAGTTAAGAGGTGACCTGTTTCTTGGTCAGAATGCGGGTTGGGGTGGTCCTTCTTGTGTTATAGGTATCCTGGTAAATCTATATGGCATGTTTTCTTCAATTATTGTAGTATGCTTGTTGTAATCTATCTATGATTTGAGTACAGTTTTACACTTGGATTTATTGGAACTATAGAAACTGTTTTACATGTTATCAGCAATGTATTTTGGCCAAAATGCACAAGTTTGCAGCCCATGTCAAGAGTTCTCATTATATCGCGAGACTCTATTCAATTCAAAAACAATTCACTGAAAAAAAGACATAAATCAATAAAAAATATCATAGAAAAAAAGGCAGCCATATTTACCAATGCCATGTATTTTGGCCATAATTTTGACCAATGCCTCATGCATTATAATACAGGGAAAATACATATATTTGTACCGTGTTAGCCAGTAGATAGAAAAATATTTAGATTTGAAAGTCCTCAGTGGTTGATACCTTTTAATGGCTAACTGAAATGATGGCGACAAATTGCAAGCTTTCGAGACTACTCAGGTCTCTTTATCAGGCATAGTATAACATAAAATCTGAAGAATCACATATTTGTGATTCGAAAGCTTGAAATTTGCAATTTGTTACAATCTTTTCAGTTAGCAATTAAAAGCTATCAACACTGAGGACTCTCAAATTTAAATATTTTTCATGCATTATAAACAGTGGGGGAAATAAGTACTTGATCCGTTACTGTTTTTGTAAGTTTGCCCACTGACAAAGACATGAGCAGTCTATAATTTTAAGGGTAGGTTAATTTTAACATTGAGAGATAGAATATCCCCAAAAAAATCAAGAAAATCACATTGTATAAATTAGATATTTTTTTTTGCATTTTGCAGTGAGAAATAAGTATTTGATCCCCTGCAAACCATTATGAGTTCTGGCTCCTACAGACCAGTTAGATGCTCCTAATCAACTCGTTACTAGTGATGGGCGAGCACTAAAATGCTCGAGTCGAGCACATTGGAATACTCGGGAGCTCGACCCGAGCAAAGAGCAGAATGTAAGTCTATGGGAAACTCGAGCATTTTTCAGGCAGCTCCCCCCGGCAGAGGGCCTAAAAATTGCCAAAATCGATAGGAAAAGTGCTCAAATGACATGGGAACAGCATGGGGAAGACCCCTGGAAGCATTTCTGACTCCCAGGTCACTTTTGTCAACAACGTTGTCAGAGGTATTATGCCACTTTCATGGACTCACAATAAAACATACAAAAACAAAACCAAAATGGATTTTCCTGGGAAATATGTTAAGGAACATCCTTTCCAGGGTAATGACTTGTATATAAAGCAAAATAAATAACCAAAAACAAAAATGCTCCTCCACATCCTGGGCTATGTTCACATGTAGCGTTTTTGATGCGTTTTTGCACTTTTGCATTGCTTTCAACCGTGACAAATGCATTCACCAGGAGATGTCATTTTAACATTATACAACCTTATCTGGCCATGTGGTATGTGAGATATCATCAGACACATCGTGTTTCATTTATGAAGGAGAGACTCTGAAAGTCACAAAGCCTATTTTTATAGGGCCATCAGGCGGCCTTTACTATTCTTAAAGGGCCAGCAGTCGGCCCTCGCTATTCTTAGAGAGCCATCAGCCGGCTATATTTTATTGCTCCCATTACTAAAGAGTGGGTCTCCTATACTGTTATTGCGTATGCAGTGACTGGCAGGGCTGCCCAAAATTTGGACGCACCCCAATACCCCTTTGAAGAGACTTAGAGGAGGACTTCCTGAAAACAATGTTCCCATTATTAGGAAGTAGGTCTCCCATTGTGTTTGCCTATGCAGTGAATGCAAGGGTGGCCAAAAATTTTGAGGCACTCCAATGCCCCATTGGAAGAGACATAGAGGAGGGCCTAATGAAAAAAAATGTTCCCATTATTAGGAAGTGGTTCTCCCGTTGTGTTTGCCTATGCAGTGAATGCAAGGGCTGCCAAAAATTGGGAAGCACTCCAATGCCCCTTGGAAGAGACGTGGAGGAGGGCCTCATTAAAAAAGGTTCCCATTAGAAAGGGGCTGACAAACATTTACCCCTGGGGGGTATACATGAACATACTGTATAAAAAAAAATTTTAACGGGCATCTTAAACACCCTTTAAAAAAATGATGTGGGTGTTGCATCACAGACCATGGTCACCCTGGTGATATGGTGGTGGAGGATGAGGATGAGGAGAGGGAGAGGGACAAAAGCAAATAGCCCAAATCACGCAGTGTATACCCACGTGTGGGTGTGAAGAGATGAATGGGAATACACCTCCCAAAAAAAGACACTGGATTTGAGTTTATGTTACGCCGCTATCATTCGGTGGTGTTGAGAAGTCTGGCCCAATCCAGCCCTTGTTCATTTTTATAAGAGTCAGCCTGTCAGCATTTTTAGGTTGACAGGCAGATGCGCTTATCAGTTATAATTCCACTAGCGGCACTAAAAACCCGCTCTGATAAAACGCTGGCGGCAGGGCAGGCCAGGACCTCCAAGGCGTAGAGAGCCAGTTCATTCCACGTATCCAGCTTGGATACCCAATAATTATAAGGCACAGAGGAATCACGGAGGATGGTGGTACAGTCGGCAATGTACTCCCTCAGCATCTTCCCAAACTTTACACTCCTTGTGAGAGTACCCCGCGCTTCAGGGCCTGTGCGATGGGAGGGGCTGGGAAAATTCTCCCAGAACTTTGACAGTGTTCCCCTGCCTCTGCTGGATTGAAGTTGTGTCTCTCTCGCCTGTACTCCTTGGTTGTCCAATGAACTGTGACCTCTGCCGCCAGCGTTTTCAGATGGGAATTTTTTAATAGCTCTGGAACAAGGGCCTTCTGGTACTGCCCCATTTTTGTAGACCTGTCTGCCTCAGGAATAAGAGATATAAAGTTCTCCTTGTAGCGTGGGTCTAGAAGTGTCACCGACCAGTAATGACTATCACCCAAAATTTTTAGATCGCAAGAGTCCTGGGAAAAGCAGCGTAACATAAACTCAGCCATGCGTGCCAGACTACTAACAGGCAAGACTTCCGTGTCCTCACCAAGAGGATGACTGACCATGCTCTCCTCCTCTTCCTCCTCTCTGTCCTCTGGCCATCCACGCTGAACAAACGATATGACAGTCGTGCAGGTAGTGCCGTCTATAGCACATGAAACTAGCTCCTGTTCTTCATCCTCCTCCTCCTCTTCCTCATTGTCACCCAATCCACGTTGGGATGAGATGAGGCTGGGCTGTGTGTAATCACCCTGTATGGTTCCTTGCTCCATCTCATCGTGCTCCGCCTGCAATGCATCCTCTTTGATTGTGAGCAGAGAGCATTTCAGAAGACAGAGAAGCGGGATGGTGACGCTAATTATGGCGTCATCGCTGCTCACCATCTTGGTGGAGTCCTCAAAGTTTTGGAGGATGGTACATATATCTGACTTTCATGTCCACTCCTGAGGTCTTATGTGTGGAGTCTCAACTGAATACCGACGGCCTTGTTGATGCTGGTACTCAACAACTGCCCTCTTCTGCTCACAAATCCTTCCCAACATCTGCAGTGTAGAGTTCCAACACGAGGGGACAACACACACCAGTCTGTGAGCCAGAAGCTGTGAACGCTGCTAAAACACAGCAAGGGCAGTGGAAGCTGTAGGTGACGTTCTAAAATGGGCACACAGGTGGCGTTCTTTAACAAGCAGATCCTGCTGCTCCGGGTAAGATTTGAGAAACCGCTGAACCACGAGGTTAAGCACATGGGCCAGACATGGTACATGTGTGAGCTCGCCTCAGCTCAGAGCCACCACCAGGTTCCGGCCATTGTCACACACGACCATGCCTGGCTGTAGGATCAGCGGTGTGAGCCACAGATCTGTTTGCTCTTTCAGAGCTGTCCACAACTCTTCAGCATTGTTCAGTTTGTCACCTACGCATATTAGTTTCAGCACAGTCTGTTGCCATTTGGCCGAGGCAGTGCTGCAGTGCTTCCAGCTTGTGACTGATGTGGTCATTTCGGAGATGGAGGCTGAAGAGGAGGAGGAGGCTGAGGAGGATGAGGTGCTGGAGCTGTAGACTGTGGAGGCAACCCTGATTGACCTAGGGCCCGCAATCATTGGCGTCGGGAGGACGTGTTCCGTCCCAAGGTCCGACTGGGTCCCGGCTTCCACTATGTTAACCAAGTGTGCCGTCAGCGAGATGTACCGTCCCTGTCCACAAGCACTAGTCCACGTGTCCGTGATACGTTATTGAGGGCTCGGCTAATGTTTTGGGACACGTGCTTGTGTAATGCGGGGACGGCACAATGGGAGAAATAGTGGGGGCTGGAGACCGAGAACCGAGGGACGGCCACCGCCATCAGGTTGTGCAATGCTTCTGTCTCCATGAGCCTAAAGGGCAACATTTAGAGTAAAAGCAGTTGTGAAATGTGGGAATTTAGTAGTGTGGCCTATGGGGCGTTGGCTGCGCATTTGTTCTTGCGTTCCAAGGACTGGGGTATGGACAACTGAACTCTGCACTGGGACAAGGACGTGGACGTGCTTCCTGTTGCAGCTATTTGAGAGTGTGCAATGACAGGTGCATGGCAGGAGGCATCTTCGCATGCACCATGGACAGGGGATTGGCTTGCATGCACAACAGTAGAAGAAGCAATGGTGCCACCCGCAGACACTGTTCCTGGACCCTGGGGTTCGGCCCACAAAATCGGGTGCTTTGCTGCCATGTGCCTGATCATGCTGGTGGTGGTCAGGCTGCTAGTTTTGCCACCCCTGCTGATGCTGGCCTGGCAAGTAGTGCAAATGGCCTTTTTGGGGTTATCGGCAGAGTCTTTAAAAACAACCAGACTCAGGAAGACCTAACAGTTGTACTGGCAACTTCCTTCGTGTTGGTGTTACGGGGAACGGTTGCCTGCCTTCTGTCTGCGGCCACCACACTGCTTCTTCCTGCCTGTTGGGGTGCTCTGCCAGGCTGAGTCAGTCACTATATCATCCACCACCTCGCCTTCCACTTCTGCACCCTGGTCCTCCTCCTGACTTTCTGGCAATTGTGTCTCATCATCGTCCGCCTCTTGTGACACTTTCTCACCGTCGCCTTCGTGTGACCGTGGCTGCTCAAATATTTGGGCATCACTACATGCGATCTCCTCTTGCCTCGCTTCAAGTGGACCAGGCGAGAGGCCCGAATCTATAAATGGAAAAGTGAACAGCTCTTCAGAGTTTCCAAGTGTGGGATCAGTTGTCTCCGGGCACTCGGCTTGTGGGGGAGGAAGGAGGATCAGGGTGAAGAATATGCAGTCCAGACTCACGGCTACTGAGACTTGACCGTGTGGAAGACGGTGGCTAAGTGACTGGAAGCATTATCCGCTATCCAACCAATAACCTTTTGACACTGCTCTGGGTTCAATAGTTGTGCTGCAGTCCCCTAGGAATTGGGACAGGAAGGTCGGCGAGAAGATGTGGGTGGTTTTTGTGGCACAATTTCAGCTTGCCCACGGCCTCAGCCTCTGCATGCACCATCACCATCACCATCACGTCCAGTTCCCCGTCCCTTGTCACGCGCCTTGCCAATTTTAAATGGAGGACAATATCTTCCACGCACACTACAAATGGCTGAATTTGGAGCGAAGTTATATGTGATCCGTGTAACGGACAAACCACAGTTTTAAATACCTGGCCTGTAGGTAACTATTTTGAACAGCAAACCGGTGCCAAAAACTTTGCTGACACACTGAAAAAAAATTGGAATGTAGGCCAAAAATGGCAGTATTTTCAGCTCAATTATATGTGATCTGTGTGACGGACAAACAACAGTTTTAAATAGCTGGATTTTTAGCTCTGTAATATGGAAAGGACCTGGCTGTATTCTGCAGTGCCAACAAGCAAATGGGGCAGAAAAACGGTGTTCTCTGGATTGCTTTTTAAGCAAATAATGAGGATTAAGATCCGAAAAAAATTATTCCTGGCCCATGGGCCTTTGTCTAGAAATATCTAACAGCAGCAGAAGGCAGAACTGGAATGGAGCCTCTTGTTCTATATGCACTGCAGTCTGCTATATACACTGCCTGCCTGCCTATATACACTGCCTGCCTGATATCTCTACAGATGGATTAGTCCTCAGAAGGACTGTCTGTAGAGATGGATATGTGTAATGCACTTGTTTTCTCCGTACACTACCTAATACACAAGCAAATCTCTCCCTAGCTCAGCAGCACCTCTGCCTACACTGCCTGATTGCGGAGCAGACTGACGAGCACAGCGGCCCGGTCTGATATAGGCCTGATGACGCTGTGAGGCCAGCCAATCACTGTAATGCCACAACCAACATGGCTGCGGCATTACAGTGAGTGGCAGGCAATCCCTGCATCTTGATTGGTGCTCTAAAGAGCACCAAACATGCAGGGAGGGGACCCGAGCATCCGCCTGAGCATCTCGCAAGTACTCGGAGAGCTCCGAGCATCTCGAGTACTGAGATGCTCGGACGAGTACCGAGTACTTGCGAGTGTGCTCGCTCATCACTACTCGTTACCTTCATTAAAGACAGCTGTCTTACATAGTCACCTGTATAAAAGACTACTGTCCACAGACTCAATTAATCAATCAGACTCTAACATCTACAACATGGGCAAGACCAAATTGCTTTCTAAGGAAGTCAGAGACAAGATCATAGACCTGCACAAAGCTGGAATGGGCTAAAAAACCATAAGATAGACGCTGGGTGAGAAGGAGACAACTGTTGGTGCAATAGTAAGAAAATGGAAGAAATACAAAATGACTGTCAATCGACATCGATCTAGGGCACCATGCAAAATCTCAGCTCATGGGGTATCCTTGATCATGAGGAAGGTGAGAGATCAGCCTAAAACTACACGGGGGGGACTTGTTAATGATCTCCAGGCAGCTGGGACCACAGTCACCAAGAAAACCATTGGTAATGCATTACGCCTTAAAGGTTTTAAATCCTGCAGTGCCCGCAAGGTCCCCCTGCTCAAGAAAGCATATGTGCAGGCACATCTGAAGTTTGCCAATGAACACCTGGATGATTCTGTGAGTTATTGGAGAAGGTGCTGTGGTCAGATGAGATAAAAATTGAGCTCTTTGGCATTAACTCAACTCGCCGTGTTTGGATGAAGAAGAGGAATGAGTACAACCCTAAGAACATCATCCCAACCGTGAAGCATAGTGGGGGAAACATTATACTTTGAGGGTGCTTTTCTGCAAAGGGGACAAGACGACTGCACCGTACTGAAGGAAAGATGGATGGGGTCATGTATCGCAAGATTTTGGCTAACAACCTCCCTCCCTCAGTAAGAGCATTGAAGATGGGTCGTGGCTGGGTCTATCAGCAAGACAATGACCCAAAGCATACAGCCAAAGCAACAAAGGAGTGGCTCAAAAAGAAGCACAGTAAGGTCATGGAGTGGCCTAGCCAGTCTCCAGACCTTAATCCCATAGAAAACTTATGGAGGGAGTTGAAGCTCTGAGTTACCAAGTAACAGACTCAAAATCTTAATGATTTAGAGATGATCTGCAAAGAGGAGTGGACCAAAATTCCTCCTGACATGTTTGCAAACCTCATCATCAACTTAAAAAAAAGTCTGACTGCTGTGCTTGCCAACAAGGGTTTTGCCACCAAGTATTAAGTGTTGTTTGCCAGAGGGATCAAATACTTATTTCTCACTGCAAAATGCAAAAAAAATATCTAATTTATACAATGTGATTTTCTTGATTTTTTGGGGGGATATTCTATCTCTCAATGTTAAAATTAACCTACCCTTAAAATTATATACTGTTCATGTCTTTGTCAGTGGGCAAACTTCCAAAAACAGCAAGGGATCAAATACTTATTTTCCCCACTGTAAATCTTTCTTGCATATTTTTGCTTTTTTATGCAGGGTACAGGATACCTATAACACAAGATGGACCACCCCAATGCCCATTCTGCATAAGCTTCAGTGGTACCTGGGTAATGTGGGGTGTCTGCCTTGTGGGTGCACATGTGGTATTGGGCAGCCCACCTGATCATAGGCGGATTATAATGAGGGCAATCTGGGCTACTGCCCGGGACCTGAAACTCCGGGGGGGCCCATGAATTACCCCTATTATAATTCGCAATCCCATGTCTTTTTTTTGCCACAGACGCGGCCGCAGCCGCAGGCGGCTTGACTGATGCTGAGCCCGCCCTGCCGCATGACGTCAGGCAGAGCGGACCCAGCATTCACAGCGCAGGCGGCCGGGCGTGCTTATTTAAAAGTAAGGTGCCCGCTCACGCTGTGCAGCTGCTCCTAGCCGGCCGCGTGTTGTTAGGACGATTGCGCATCAAAGCTTGGCTGCCCTGCCTCATGACGTCAGGCAGAGCGGACCCAGCATGCACAGTGCGGGCGGCCGGGCGCGCTTATTTAAAAGTCAGGTGCCCGCTCACGCTGTGCAGCCGCTCCTAGCCGGCCGCATGTTGTCACGACGATCGCGCACCGACGCTGGACCGCCCTGCCTCATGGTGTCAGGCAGAGCAGGAATGGCCCGGCCTGCAGGATGTGTGAGCCGGGAGCGGGCGGTGTGCAGGGGAGAGACCGGCCAGAGGCTGGCGCCGTACAGTGCCCTGAGAGGTAGGTGTGCACTGTGGTGCCAGCATGCTGCGGCTTGTAGTGCGCTCTGTCTAACACCTTCACTTGTTTTTACTTTGGTGTCACGTGACCTGAGGCGTCCAGATCTCTGCTTGTGGGAAGGAAATGGAAGTAGTCATTAGTTGCACCTGAGCGCAGGTGGTGTCTATTCACTGACAGCAGCAGAGGTCTCACACAATGGACGCGGCTGACACTGACAGGGGTGTACTTTAATATCTCTGCTCAATAAGAGAAAGTGACATTTTTGCAAAAATCTCACAATCCAATTTTTTTATCCTATTTTCGGTGCCGATTTCTGTCATTTGCAATGAAAATACAAAACTATTCCCACCTGTGTGCTGTGCCAGGAAGTGTTGTCATAGGGTCTGTACAGTGTATTGTATGGTCCGTGTATCTATCAGATCCAGCCTCTGCGGTGCAGCAGAGCGCACACGCAGCCGCCGTGCACTGCCGGCGCCAGGAGATGGGAGAAACGATCAGGCATGCTGGGGAGCGACATGTCCGAGCGATGGCCGTGTGTGGTCACTAAGGCTGGAGCTACACAGGGATGTGTAAGGTGTAGGCGCGACCCCAATCTCTCATCGCCCCCAGATCTGTCTCATGATCACAATTTTATTTGCATGTTTTAAAAACACAAACAATTATTGTGCTACAGAATTAAAGGAATCCTGTCATCAGAAATAATGCTATTAACCTGCATATATAATGGTTACATGGCAGGTTAACAGCGTTATTATGCTGCCCAGCAGCTGAATGCAGAGGGGAGAAAATTAACTTTATTCTCCTTGCCAGTATTCGGTTTCAGTCATGGGGGCAGTGTAGGTTCGGTCACCGCTCTGAGTATACAGAGCGGCTGCTGTAACCGAGCCCCCAGCACTGACTGACACTGGCTCTACATTGAGGCCGTCAGTCAGTCACGGCAGGGGTTACAGCGGTTGCTCTGTATTCTCAAAGCAATGCCTGAACTGGCGCCGGGTCAGACCCCATAACTGAAACCGAATGCTTCCCCATCCTGGTATATGCTCCCCCATCCTGGTATATGCTCCCCCATTCTGCCTTTTCTGCTGGCGAGGCTGGAGGAGTGTGGCGCCAGAGTTTGCGCCTGAGCATAGCATGATCTCCGGCGCCATTTTGTTGAAGACAAATTTGCACACAGTGTCTTCAACAAAATGGCGCCAGAGATCAAGGTATGTGTCCAAATGGCGCCGGAGATAGCGGTATGCAGTCAGCTCTTGCGCATACCGCATCACAATCCTTTATTCTCGTCCTCCTGCCTCTCACCTGTAACGGCTGATGTGTTCTTCTGTCTCTGGCCAGACTGCGCAGGCACATTGCATGTACAGTCTATAGAGGCTTCAGACGGACACATCTCCGATACCAGTCATGTATTCTCATATAGACTGTACAGGGCCGTACCTAGGAGAAGAGGAGGGGCATGTGACTTGAGTATAGCCATCAGGGGGGTGCCTTCGGGCCACCTCATGCTGTGGTCAGAGGTGTCTCATAGGCAGCTGCATGTTGCCGCCCCCAGAGTGGGATTCAACCATTCTCTGAGCTGGCTGTGGAACCGACAGTCGATCAGAGAAGGGAGATATGTGCGGGCTCATACTGTGTGTGTATGTAGGTGGCTATGTGGGGGCTCATACTGTATGTAGGTGGCTATGTGGGGGGCTCATACTGTATGTAGGTGGCTATGTGGGGGCTCATACTGTATGTAGGTGGCTATGTGGGGGCTCATACTGTATGTAGATGGCTATGTGGGGGCTCATACTGTATGTAGGTGGCTATGTGGGGGCTCATACTGTATGTAGGTGGCTATGTGGGGGCTCATACTGTATGTAGGTGGCTATGTGGGGGCTCATACTGTATCTAGGGAGCTATGTGGGGCTCATACTGTATCTAGGAGGCTATTTAGGGGCTCATACTGTATATACTGAGCTAGGTGGGGCTCTTACTGTATATAGGAGGTCATTTGGGGGCTCTTACTGTATATAGGAGGCTATGAAGGCTTAAACAGTGCATAGGGAGATATGTGGGGCTCATACTGTGTGTGTGTGTGTATATAGGAGGCTATGTGGGGGCTCATACTGTATGTAGGTGGCTATGTGGGGGCTCATACTGTATGTAGGTGGCTATGTGGGGGCTCATACTGTATGTAGGTGGCTATGTGGGGGCTCATACTGTATGTAGGTGGCTATGTGGGGGCTCATACTGTATGTAGGTGGCTATGTGGGGGCTCATACTGTATGTAGGTGGCTATGTGAGGGCTCATACTGTATCTAGGGAGCTATGTGAGGGCTCATACTGTATCTAGGGAGCTATGTGGGGCTCATACTGTATCTAGGAGGCTAGTTAGGGGCTCATACTGTATATACTGAGCTAGGTGGGGCTCTTACTGTATATAGGAGGTCATTTGGGGGCTCTTACTGTATATAGGGAGCTATGTGCGGGCTCATACTGTGCGTGTGTGTGTATATAGGAGGCTATGTGGGGGCTCATACTGTATATAGGGAGCTATGTGGGGCTCATACTGTATCTAGGAGGCTATTTAGGGGCTCGCACTGTATATAGGGAGCTATGTGGGGCTCATACTATATCTAGGGAGCTATGTGGGGCTCATACTGTATCTAGTAGGCTATTTCGGGGCTCATACTGTATATAGGAGGCTAGTTAGGGGCTCATACTGTTTATAGAAGGCTGTTTGGGGGCTCTTACTGTATATAGGAGGCTATGAAGGCTTATACTGTGCATAGGGAGATATGTGGGGTTCATGCTGTATATAGGAGGCTATGTGGGGCTTATACTGTGCATAGGGAGTTATGTGAGGGCTCATACTGTATATAGGGAGATGTCAGCATACTTAATTCTGCTCAAAATTAAGTCATACAATTAATATAATTTTTTAAAATTATTTTAATATCAATATTGAGCAGAATTAATTTCAGCCTATTGGCTCGGCCTCCACAACAGTCATGGTCTCTCATGTGGCCCCTCGGGAAAATTAATCTCCCACCCTGCTCTACTATATATAGTGCTATGATAATAGATTTCCTAAAGGATAAAAAACGTGGCGCTCTCTAAGCGTAGTAAGATTTGATCAATTAAAAGGGTGAGTATCTATAGGAAATTGCTCACCTGATGCGGTTGTGCAAGCAGAGGCACAACTCCCGCTTATAGTATGTTATGTATAGGCTTGTACATAATTGAAAACAATTCCGTCATTTTCCGTCTATAGATGTGATCAGAACATCTGTGTTACTCACATGACCTATCACGTGATCAATCAATGAGGATCATGTGACATGTCATGTGTTACATCGGGTACCTGGGAAGGGGGGACCCACACCTTCTAAACTGCACGGGGCCCTGGCTACTCTTAATCCACCCCTGCACCTGATCTAATAGTAGGGTCATTGGTAAAAGGCTGCTATGTGCATCTCACGTAATGGTGTGAATGGCACCCTATACAAGCCTGAATACTAGGCAGCCACCTCACAGATGTTTGGTGGGTTAGTAAGTGGTTGTTTTCAGTATTTTGCACCTGTGCTGCTCCCGCCTTTATCATGGGGGATTTCTGCATCCTGTTGTGCATTTGTGTTTGGACATGGTAGTGGTAAGTATGGTTGCCTTTATTTATGTGATGTTTTTATTGATTTATGTTTTTTTTTCAGTGAGAGATTTATTCTCAGGCTGAAATCCTTGTATTAAGCACAACAGCAACAAACAAAGATAATTCTTAGCCATGGTTGTACAGTGGATAACATGAGACAATGATGGATAACTCACTAACTAGATATAAGAAAAAGGAAGGGGTTACCTGCATCAGAGTTAGACTATAGGGAGACAGACAGGACAAACATCAAAAAGCAAAACAGATTGCATAACAGCATACCAACAATAATACAATACTGTAAAATTCCCAAGTCATGGGAAATGACAACCATTAAAGATAGGGCTTTTAATTATATGTGGAATCATATAAAAATGATGTGCAAATACTACTATCAGTAAAAGGTTGACACCATTTCCCAACAGACCTCTTCACTCTACAGCAGAGAAATTACATATTTGCTCTGAGTAACATGGTCTTGATTTCTATACAGCAATTAGCTACTCATCTCCTTTCCTCACAGTTCCTGAAAAGCTTGTGTTAAAAATCTTAAAAAATCACCAGCCCACAAAATTGGCTGCTTCCAGAACAGTTCCTTTAATCACTGCTCTTACTGCTGGTTACTTGTTCAAATGCCCTGTTACCTCTATATGTACAGTGGGGAAAATAAGTATTTTATGCCAATTTTGCAAGGTTCCCCACCTACAAAGAATGGAGAGGTCTGTAATTTTTATCATAGGCACACTTCACCTGTGAGAGACAGAATCTAAAAATAAATAACAGAAAATCACATTGTATAATTTTTAAATAATAAATTGCATTTTATTGCATAAAATAAGTATTTGATCACCTACCAACCAGTAAGAATTCTGGCTCTCACAGACCTGTTAGTTTTTCTTTAAGAAGCCCTCCTACTCTGCACTCATTACCTGTATTAATTGCATCTGTTTGAACTCGTTACCTGTATAAAAGACACCTGTCCACACACTCAATCAATCAATCAATCATTCAATCAATCACACTCCAATCTCTCCACCATGGCCAAAACCAAAAAGCTGTCTGAGGACACCAGGGACAATATTGTAGACCTCCACAAGGCTGGGATGGACTACAGGACAAAAGGCAATCAGTTTGGGAGAAGGTAACAACTGTTGGAACAATTATTAGAAAATGAAAGAAATACGACTGTCAATCTTCCTCGGTCTGACCTCTGTAATAGCAAACAAAGATTTCTGTACCAAATATTAAGTTCTGTTTATCTATTGTATCAAGGATCACCATTATTATCAATCTAATAAATGTAGCGCAAATGATTTTTATAATTTAAGCCTCCAGAGATTCTAGTTGCAAAACGGAGGATCTAATAAGCTTCCATTGTCAGCATTCGTCTTGTCCAATTACCTCCTGTAATAGGTCTCATTACTTTCCCTATTGCAAAGAAACTAAAATAACCAATTGTGCTTACTGCTGATGCATCCAACAATTTCTTCTCACCACTATTCACATGCTCCAATATAATTGCAGTACAATGCATCATCACGTGGCTCATATTGTGCATGTGCATTGTGTGAAGGTGGACAAGGGATAACTTTCAATGCTGGTAATACCCCTTTAAATATGTTATACCTGTGTCCACAGGTTGAGTGTGGTAATCATTCCAGTGGAACTGAGCAGGGATACTAGACACAACCTAGGAGGAGTTTCCTGTTAAAAAAACAATAACATCCATATTTTCCTTACTGTACAACCCCTTTAAATAGTTTTAGTGTTGTTTAAAGATGAGCTCTCATACCTGTAGAAAAAGGAAACAGCAATTAGTCTGCTAATTAATGTTCATCGTGATTATGTTTTCATTATGCCGAGAGGTGCTTTGTACTGCTGTGCACAATAATTAAGGACTATCTCAAGATCTCCATTCTTAGGCGATTCAATTATGTCCATTTTTTTACTGGTAAGTCGATGCTCTCATCTAATTTGCATAAACAATGACAAAATACTCTATGCTCTATGCTGTGATTAGAAACTCCTGTGGATATTACAATGAAGGTCATTCTTGTTGGTTATTAGAGTAGAGCAAATAGATGTGATAGGTATAAGATTTCTCACAAATTAGGTTTCACAATGCAAACTGCATACATGAAAACAGATCTCTAGGACCTGACATAGCTGGTGTACTTACTTTGAAAATCAGTGTAAAAGTGGGTATATAATAATGATGAGCGAGCGTGCTCATCACTGCTCAATACTCAATCGAGCATTGGGGTGCTCGGGTATACTCATTACTTGATCAAGTATCGTGGGTGCTCGAGCGCCATGCTCGAGTCCCTGCCCCACATGTTTTACGGCTGTTAGACAGCCAATAAACATACTGGGAATCGCCTGCCATATAAAGTAATGCATTAGCCATGTTGGCAACTGGAATTACTGTAATTGGCCACATCGCTTCATAAGTTCTTATATAAGACTCGGTGACGGGATGCTTGGCACACTGGCCTCTGGAAGCAGTTATGGGAGTGTTGATCTAGGAGGGAGAGCTTAGATTAGAGCAGGCAAATATGCAGTGATTAATTGCTATTGCAGTACTTAGCAACAATAGTCATTTTCAGTGCTACATACTGGTCTTTCTCTAGGAAAACTGCTGTTACCTGCATTCACTGTAGGGATAGCTGGTGGAGGAGGGATAGTTTTGGATTAGAGGCACATAGGCAGGGTTTATTGCCTTACAGTCCTTCTCTAGGTATCCTGCTGCTGCAACATAAAAACAAAAGTCTTTTTCAGGGCTACATATTTTCTTTTCCCTATTAATATCGGAAAGTTTGTAGGCATGTACTATATACCTAATGTAAAGGCATGCGGTCCTCACTCCAAATTTTTAGATGATCATCAGGCAGCCCTCACTCATAATTTTTAGAGGGTCATCATGCAGCCCTCGCTCATAATTTTTAGAGGGTCATCATGCAGCCCTCGCTCATAATTTTTGGAGGGTCATCATGCAGCCCTCGCTCATAATTTTTGGAGGGTAAAACGGCGGCCCTCGCTCATAATTTTTGGAGGGTAAACAGGCGGCCTTCACTCATAATTTTTAGATGATCATCAGGCAGCCCTCACTCATAATTTTTAGAGGGTCATCATGCAGCCCTCGCTCATAATTTTTGGAGGGTAAAACGGCGGCCCTCGCTCATAATTTTTGGAGGGTAAACAGGCGGCCTTCACTCATAATTTTTAGATGGACATCAGGCAGCCCTCACTCATAATTTTTAGAGGGTCATCATGCAGCCCTCGCTCATAATTTTTAGAGGGTAAAAAGGTGGCCCTTGCTCATAATTTTTAGAGGGTAAACAGGCTGCTCTCACTTTAAATTTTTAGAGGGTTATTATGCGGCCCTTGTTTATAATTTTTAGATGGTCATCAGGCAGCCCTCACTCATAATTTTTAGAGGGTCATCATGCTGCCCTCGCTCATAATTTTTAGAGGGTAAAAAGGCGGCCCTCGCTCATAATTTTTAGAGGGTCATCATACAGCCATCGCTCATACATTTTAGAGAGTAAACAAGCGGTCCTCGCTCATCATTTTTAGAGGGTCATCAGGTGGCCCACACTCATAATTTTTAGATAGTAAACAGGTGGCCCTCGCTTATAATTTTTAGGGGGTCATCAGGCGATCCTTGCTCATAATTTTTAGAAGGTCATCATGTGACCCTCGCTCTTAATTTTTCCAGGGTGTGTATGATGCCCTCCTTCATAATTTTTACAGGATATGTATGAGGGCTACCTCTACAATTCTCTTACATATATATATGTATACCCCCCAGGGGTGAATGTTTTTCTGCCCTTGCACTTAGTGCATAGGCTTTACCAGTCCAGGAGTCCCATTACCTTAAAAATTGGAATAAAGTTTTCTGAGGCCCTCCTCTATGTGTCTTCCAATGTGTATTGCAGTCCCTCCTTCTAATTTTTGGAAGCCTTGGCACTTAGTGCATAGGCTTCATGAGTCTAGGAGTCCCACTTCCTAACAATTATAACAGAATGTATATGAGGCCCTCCTTTATGTCTAATACAGAGTGTTTCGGAGTCTCTCTTCCTTCTAATTTTTATCAGTTCTTGCATTGTCTGCATAGGCTTTGTGAGTTTCAGAGTCCCTCCTTCATAAGTTAAACAAGATGTCTCTGACCATGTCACACACACCACATGCCCAGATAAGGTAGTAAAATATTAAAATTACATTTACTGATAACTATCGGTGGGTGTAGTTTTATTTCCCCCTCTACTATGTCATCTACTGTAGTCATAGGTGATGGGGAAATATGGTGAGAGATGGTCCGGCTATTAAGGGGTGGAGGAGGGTTTTTTTTTCTCTCTCTCTTTTTTTATTTTTCCTTATATACCACTCATTATACAAGAAATAATGTTTCCTAACATTTTTTTCCTGTAAAATCCATTTTTTATTGCATTTTGTATGTTTTATTGTCAGTCCATAAAAGTGGAGTAATACTCTGACAATGTTGTTTCCAGCAGTGACCTGGGAGTCAGAGATGTATCCAGGTGTCTCCCCCATGCTGTTCCCATTCCATTTGAGCACTGTTTCCTTCCATTTCAGCGATTTTCCTGCCCCCTAGCCCACCTGTTAGGATCTTCTGGAAAAATGCTCGAGTTTCCCATTGACTTCCATTACACTGATTACTCACGTCGAGCCCATCTGAGCGTCCAACTTGCTCAATTCGAGTGTTTTTAGTGCTCGATCCTCACTAGTATATAACCCTTAGTGAAAGTTAGATAAAAAGAAAGTTAGAAAAAAGACATAGGTCCATCAAGTTCAACCTTTCTCCTCCAGTTATACTTTCTGTATTGCTAGATTATTTACAACCCAATATTCCATTTGTTGTGAGTGAAGCATCCAGCCTTTTTATAAATGTGGATATAATATCTGCCATTACTACCTCTTATTGTAGGGCATTCCATTCTGACTGCTCTCACTGTAAAGAACCCTTTCCTATTTAGATGTGGAATTGCCTTTCCACACATAATGAATGCCACCTGGTCCTTTGTAAGGTCGTTGGAAGGAATAGATCATGTGCCAGTCCTTTGTATTGAGCATACATGTAATTATACATATAAATAAGATCTGCTCTGAGACGTCTTATTTTCTAAGCTAAACAAGCCCAAGTTTTACAACCGAGAGACCTTTGATTCCATGTAATAATCTAGTTGCACACCTCCAAACTGATTCTAACTTCGCAATATAATTTTTAAAATGTGGAGCCCAAACTGGATCCCATATGTAAGATGTGGCTGTCACGGGTTTATTGAGACAGGGAGGAGCCAGAACACCGCACGTCTGATTTTTCCTACTCCTGCACTGACTAGAAGCACTTCTCCTTTATATTAAACGGTGCAGGTTTCTTCTAGCAGTGCAGGGCTTAATCTGCTCAGTTGAGAGCTCCTGGAAGCTTACCTGCATTAAGGCTCTCAGCTGTTCACTGTTGGCCACTCCCCTCTCCTATATATACTGGACTCTGGCAAGCAGTCTTTGCCAGAGCTAGCTTCATTGCTGCATTGTCCAGGAGTTGATGGAGAGTTGTTGTTTGAGAAGGTGTTTGGTGGATTTATCTAAGACTGTTGTGTGGTTTTGGTTGTGTGCAAATCCTCTCCTTCTCCTACTTTGGTTTTCCCCCATCTTCCACTCCCTGGTGTTATCCTCTATTGTTTGTGTGTGCATATTTGTATGATTGGTATTTTCCTTTATCCCTGTTTATATTACCTTGTTAGTCTGGTTGGCATATTGCAATACACCACTACTTCCCTCTTTCCTGGGTGGGGGGAGGGAACAGACTGAGGGTGGATTCAAGAGCTCAGCAAGGTACGTAACCCCAACGTCTTCACCTTTAGAAGTAATCCGGGGAACAGTGATAGCTACGGCACCCCCTAGCATTAGAGACAGGAAAGGAGCCCCTTGTTCAAGGATGCCCGACAACAGAGTCGTGACAGTGGCCTTACAAGTGATTAATAGAGGGGTAACAATACATTGGGATCACAGGATTTAATCCCTCTTTTTATACACCCTAAAATCTTGTTTGCTTTTGCCGCTGCTGCCTGACATTGAGTACTACTGCTCAGCTTACTTGTAACCAGAATACCCAAGTCCTTCTCCTGTTCTGTTGAGACATCAATTGCAGGGTGGTGCTGGCCTCTGCTTGCTAATTTTCTTCTTACAATGCGCACCGACCGTGCGCTCTCTTGCCGGCTTGTCACTTCTCATCAGAGCCAGCAAGAGAGTGCATTGCCACTGTGTACTGAGAAAAATAGACCACAGTGACAAGATCTTACTGAGCATACACTGGAATTGACAGCCAACGCATGCTCCATAGAGCAGGGACTTGTCCAGCCCCTGAAATGGACGTCAGTGATGACAATTCGTTTAAGCGTGAGGACAAAGGCTTCGGCAATGACCACAGCCTCTGTCCCCTGATGACAATTTATTTGAATATCCCAGCATGCACTAGGATTCTCAAACGAAGCATCATCATAAAAGAAGCCTCATGAGGTCTAAGAGACCTATTTAATAATGTATTTGAAATCTGATGACAAATCCAGCTTAAAGTGAACCAGTCATCAGGATTGTGCTAAGTAAACTACAGGCAGTGACAGGTTGGCGCCGTTACCCTGATTAAAATAATACCTTGTTTGATGAATTCCGTCCTGTGGTTGTTGCTTAATCTTTATTTGCAGTTTGTAGGTAATTAGATTCTCGTGTTTTGAGGTGGGCCTGTGAACGGGTTTTTTTTTTGGTGCTCTGGCATTATCTTCATCATTGTGGCTTAAATGACAGGTCACTGATCCTTCAGTGACCTGCCTCCTATTTTAAATACTGTGCTTGCGCAGTTCATATTGTAGTCTTTTAAAAAAAAAAAAATGTTACCTCCAGCAAAATGGCGCCGGCGCCCGCGCGTGTGAAGTAGCATCCATCGCTTGCTGATAGATGCTACTCCACACGCGCCACGGCCATTTTGTTGGAGCAAAAAAAGGTTCACTTTAAATTAAGATAGCTGCCATTTTTTTGGAATTTGCCTCACATGCATTAGATGGTCGACACAGCTGGGCAGGCTGTCTGGATGGTACATGCAATATTATGGTAGTTAAAGTGTAAATTTTTACATTTATTCCTTCTTCACTGTTACATCACGTCACAATTGTGACCAGATGAAAAAGGTCCAGGATGGCAGACAGCTCCAAGTTTTATGTTCTCTTCCATATTCAAATGAACCGAATAAGATGTCTTGTCTTTCTTTATTGTGAATAGCAATACGTGTCTGCTATAGCTGCACAGTGTTGGAGATTGCTGTAAACTTTCTTCTACTATAGCTATGTTTCTACTTGTTTTCAGTTAGTACGTCCTACTACATCCAGAGTGGCACAAATGATTTTCTGTCTGCTCTACACAAAAACTACTGTAGTATGACTAGGAAAATACTGCCAGCTATGTTCCCCAAAAAAAACGGCCTGTGATAAAGGGTAAATACAGTTCACATACTTCCAGAGTTTGACACTTGGGAGATATTTTGCTGCCGAATGTATAATTTTTTTTCTCATTTAAATGTATGAAAAACCATATCAAGGCTGGTCTGCCTGAGTATAATGAGAACAGTCCACTGAGTTCAGAACAGTCCAGGGTTTTAGTTGTGTATTGAGCCCCATTAAAAGATAGCTGTCTGGACTCTTTATGAAGGGTGTAAGCTATTCCCACAGGGCACACAGTTTAGGGAAGAGCAGGTGAAGCCTGTGGGCTCTAAGATACCGGGATGGACAAGTGCATTTTGAGTGCTGAGTAATATGCCTTTCTTAGCTGGGAAAAAATCAGGTATAGTTAGTGGCCAAATGGCCTTAGATCATCTATGAGATTGTGATCAGACAATTCCCATGATTCCTTTGCATGAGAAGTAAAATAAAGCTTGACGTGACCAATTTGAAACAGAATCCTCAATGCTAAAGTAGACTTCTTGGTGTCCTGATTCTGTCCAGGAGATAGTGATTGTGTTTGTTTACCCCCAAGTTGTAACAATATAGACACTGTATACAAAGCACCAACATTTTTATAGACATTTTTATTTTTGACACAAGCTTGCAACCAGCAGCAGAGCAGTGTGTCAGAATTCTGTTGTCCTTCTATGGATTGACCACTAGTGGCTGCACCTTTAGAAATTGTGCTTCATTTCCACTCCTTACCACTGGAGGCTGCTATTGTGTATCTGCAACCGCCCTTCATTTTGTTTCCTGTTTGGGCCTACTTAAGGACACATGGAACTCTAATTCACTGCTTGAGTACTGTGTCTAGCTTTTAGTTTAGTTCCAGTATACAGCTCCTGAGAACCATTTTACCCAGACTGTTGGTGTTGCAATTGGTGTTGTGCACCTACCTGTCCCCAATCGCATTTCCGTTGCCTCTGCTGATATGTGAGTGGCACTATTCCCAAACTGCAAAAATTCCCCATCCTGCTGTTACCCCTAATTGTGTGGTTTCAGTAATAATTCCCTCTAAATGTCTACTTCAGTAATAATGCCCCCTGAGTGCCCTTCCAGTAATAATACCCCCTGAGTGCCCCTTCCAGTAATAACACCCCCAGATTGCCCCCTTCAGTAATAATTCCCTGAGAGTACTCCCTTCAGTAATTATATCTCCCCAGAATTACCTCTTCTGTAATAATAGCCCCCAGAGTGCCCCTTCAGTCTTATTGTCCATAGCAATCAATCAGAGCTCTGCTTACATTAACTGCTGTGAAAATTAGAAACCTGCAGTGGAATGCGTTCCTGCAGGCCATCATGTTTTCCATGAATTAACCTAGATCTAAGCACAAATTTCCCTATAAATTTAGATCTAGTCAAGGGGAAGGCACTTGTGAAGGGGGCACTTGTGCAGAATTTCTCAAAGTTCCATATTTGTTAAAGTGCACAGCAATTAAATATGGCAGTTAGGGCAGGAGATAGGTAAGCTATGCAAGATACTCAAACAAACTTTTGTTAGTTCACTTGTGCCACAAGATGTATTTACAATATCTATTTGCTTCATCTATCTTCTAGCTGTTAATCGCCCTTTCACACAATTTGTGCACTCTATCCATATCAGTAATTTTCATCTTCCCTCTCCCATTTACAGCTCACATGTTCTTTTTAAATTCTTAAAACACTCAAATCCATCCTTTCCCAACATACAACACAGAAGATGCTCTCACAAATCACTAAACCATCTGCTCACTCTCTCTATTCTCCTTCTCCTAGTTGTAGAAGATATCTCCCCAAATCTGTGCCCTCTTTATATTAGTATATTTAGCGCTTTCTCTGCTGCACACACAAACTTTGCTAATCTTGTTAACATGCTGTGCATGCCTTCTCCTGTCTGCTTTAACTGCACCTTCTGGAACTCCTGACGACCCCTGAAAAAGCATTAAACGCATGTCGGGCAGTTTGGTGAGTGAGCCCCATACTACAGTATTTTACTGTTTACCTTTTCTGAATGTTTTTTTCAGGGAATCATTCTTTTGGCACTCCAATTTAAATCAATCTATATATTATGTATGCTTGATTTTGCACACAGTTACTGGCCATCATTATATTCTTTTGGGCAATACATTTTTTATATACTGTTTATTGTTGTGACTGGTGCCATTTTACTATGGGGGTTTCCCTGTTGGTTCATCCATTAATGTCTTCGTGCCTGCAGTGTTGGATATATTTATACTTTATAACTTACACTTAATAAAAGCAAATTTTTATCCTTTTGCAAATACTTTGGTCCCTGCACGATTGTGTTTTTTTTGGTTCTTGTGTAATAGTGGGGAAGGGCGTAGCCTTCCCTTGGTACTGAGATAGTTAAAGGAAGTGTTCCTAAAGGCTGACCTCTCTGAACTGTTGGTAGACCAAGCTAAGGGGTTAGCTTTAGTGGTCCAGTCAGTAGAGTAGAGGGGGAACTTAGTGCCCAGATCAAGCCTTGAGTGATATAGAGCTTGTTCCTGGCATAATTCATTGTGGGCTGCAGTACCTGTAAACAGCCACAAGATGCCACTGTCCTGGGTGTAGATGTCAGGTTGAGTCTGCTAGCAGGGTTACAGGCAGTGATGAGTTAATGCTGTGTGATGACAGCTCACAGGGGGTGAGCACATTGGCAAAAAGCCTCGGTTTTAGTGTCCAGAGGCCATTAAGAGACAGTACGAGGAATCGTGCGGGCAGCCTGACTATAGTCGCTGCTAGGGTAGACTGGAGCTCTACACCCTCAGACAGTGGGATCACTACTGCAAGTCTCCTCACGCAAGAGCAAGAGTCCTGTTAGCTGGTCGGAGAAACTCATCAGAGGTAGTGAGGACCCGAGGCACTTCTAGTCTGCAGGAAGCAGAAGAAGATAAATAGGACTCCAGGCTAGGACGTGGGGGAGATATTTGATCCAGGTCACTGTTAATGTTACAGAAGAGTCTCGTGGACTAGAGATAGAGTCACAGAGATGCTTCACTTAAAGAGGGAACCAGGGCTGAAGATGTTGCCAGCGCCTGTGAGAGAGATGATAGCCTGTCGGGCCTTATCCATTATATCTGCCTGTAAATACTGTAAATATTCCTCTTCCCCAAGTAAAGTTCAAGTTCTGGTTAAGAACCTCGTGTCCTCTGAATTTATTGCTGCCCTGGTCCCAGAAGAGAAATGCCTGGAGACAGCCATGATCGGATGGCTTGAAGTAAGTGAAGAGCACCACATACACAGCCACACTTCAGAGGGAGGACACGTATTGTCTGTAGGGTGCCATAGCGAGTGGGGACTACAGCTCGCCCACGACTACCTCGCTGGGGCACCTTACATTTGGCGTAGTCGGCAGGATGCGAGCTCCTCGCATGAAGAAAGCGGGGAAGAGCCGACGCAGAACACTGAGGAGAAAGTGTTGGAAGGCATGCGGCCCAAGATGGCGGCCCGAAGCATGTATTCCAAAATGGTGACAACGGCGGTAAAGTCTGGGAGAAGAACCGCCTATCGTGGGAGTGGACGGCGCTGGAGAGCGCGAAAAGATGTCCAGCCCCTACGAGTTCTGGCCCGAAGAAGGATGGACCCAGCGGCGAAGATGCATCCCAGGATGGGACGTCCAGTGAGGAAGAGGGCGCGGCATAAAGTGAAGCCTGGCCCCGTGAGTATCAGCGCGCACAGAGAGGGCATGGCTGAAGGCGGAGCGGCCGAGAGTGACGAGTGACGCGGCGGTCGCGTCAGAAGGCCGGCCTAGGAAGAGGCGGAGCTGGACGCGCAGGACGCGCGTCACCGGTAAGCGACCGGCGCCATTTTCTGTCCGACACGCCAGGAGAAGGAGATACGGCAGCAGACGTCCTGAGAGAATGGCAGCCTCAGAGCCTAACAGCGTGCGAGAGACCGGCGGAGAGTTGGAACCCCTGCAGATTATTACCCCAGGGGCCGCGGCTGGAAGCCGTTCGCCGGCGGGCGCTGCCCGCGAACCGTTGCCTTTACCCCCAGTGGCTGTCCAGTGGGCCACTAGGCCTGATCCGGAGCTGGGCCTGCTACTTCATGAGCTTCCTGTGTGGTGCTGGAGCCGGATACCGGAGGAGTCGTCCCCCTCGGCTGAGGGAGGAGAACATCCCGGTGGGGCCGGAGCAATAGTTGCAGCGGAGCTGAGAGAAGGTGAGCGGTCCATGCCCCAGCGGCCGGTCACCCCTGCAGAACCTGCCCCAGCAGCCTCGGCGGCAACAGAGGCCCTCAGGCCTTCAAGAGGCGGAGCAGAAGAGAAGCCCCCTAAAAGAAAGGCCCCGCAAGAGAGCTTTTGGTCATTGGCCTTGGAGGCCCTACATTCCCCCTCCGCAGAGCGGTACACCAA
The DNA here is from genome assembly GCF_046119375.1 of Phyllobates terribilis. Lineage (NCBI taxonomy): Eukaryota > Metazoa > Chordata > Amphibia > Anura > Dendrobatidae > Phyllobates > Phyllobates terribilis. Next base: position 785,200,407 of record NW_027362761.1, read on the forward strand.
GCCCGGAAGTCCACAGTGGGCCACCCGCGACCCTCCGATGACCTCGCGGGAGCAGCAGCGGTGGACCGACACCTTCCTAAGAGGCTGGCTGGAGGGGTCCAACGAGGCACGGAGGGAGTCAGTGGAAGACTCCCAGACCCGGTGGCGGGTTGTGGAGTTCCGTGTCCGCGAGGGATACGGGTTCCTAGAGGAAGAATGGACCGGGCATGAGGTGTTTGTCAGCCGAGAAGCCGTCAAACGTGAATACCTGCCCGATCGCCTGCACAACCTGCATGAGGGGGAAACTGTTCACTTCGTGAAATGCGAATGTGCCAGGGGGTGGTACGCGGCTGCGGTCACCCGCCCATATAAATGGGAGGACGTCCTGGAGAAGGACAGGCAAGTCTTCCGGCGGAGAGCTGAGAGGGAGGCTCGGCAGCGTCGGGCTAGGGAAGCCCCTGGAGGATTCTTGCCCCCTCCCAAGGCCGGCATCCCGCAGGAGGAAGAATCCAGAATCCAGCAACAGGGAGATGACGTCGATAAAGAGGAGGAGGATGTCCCGGGTTGTAGAAGAGCCGACTCTCCCAGTGGGGCGCCTGAGGTAGGCTCAACAACCAAACACCCAGAAGGGGCTGAGACGGTTCGTCGTAGAGTCTTTGAAAGGACTCAGGCTGCTGTCAGTCAGGAGGTTCACAGCTTCACCGTGACCAGCTACGGCCCCACGCAAGTCGGCTGTGGCAGCGCCACCTCCTCGGATGAGGACCCCGGGCGTAGCCGGTACCCTGACCAGCCCTGGAGGTGAAAGAAGCCACCCTCCTCTGCAGCGTGGGCCGCCTTAATGAAAGAAAGGAAGGAGGCCCAGAAGAAATGAGGTGGTGAGCTGAAAGGTCCATTGACCTCCTACCTTCCTTTTTAGGACCCATCAGCGGTGGTCCTGTTTTCTTTTTGGGACTGTTACCCAATGGGGGCGGGATGCCCCATAACGAGTTGAATAAAAATGGAGGACTGTTCCCCCTACCTCCCAGGCCAGGAGGGCCTCAAGCAGCACCCAAAAGTTGTGTGTCCAGGAGAGCTGCTCTTTTTGTTTTCACTTTTTATTTTTATTTTTGTTGCGCTTGTTGCGCCTTTTTCTGCTGGAATTTACAATGCTGAGGCACACCTTGAGGATGGATATCCTCCAAACCTAAGAGACTTGCGGCCTAGCGGGAAGAACCGGTGACCCCCGCTAGGGCGAAGAAGAAAGAGACTCACAGGGTGTTACCTGTGGCTGTGTGCCTCAGAATGCAGCCCTCGAAGGAGATTGGGGGCTATTGAAGTGTTGGCCTGTCTTAAAAATATGGACATGGACGTTACGTTTCCAGGGTCCTTACCACGAAGGACCGGTATCTCTGAAAGGTAGATAATGGACTGTCCTGAATTGCTGTTCCGGGGCCCTTAACTGAGAAGGGCCGGTCTTCCATCCAAGAAGATGACCTCAGGACCAGTCGTTTGCTAAAATGTTTTAGTAAAATTTAGTAATATGATATAATGTCATAGCTGCTGATTTGTGTTCATTGTTTAGTGTGGTCAGGGACGACCAACATTAAAGTGTCGGGGAATGTAATAGTGGGGAAGGGCGTAGCCTTCCCTTGGTACTGAGATAGTTAAAAGATAGTGTTCCTAAAGTCAGACCTCTCTGAACTGTTGGTAGACCAAGCTAAGGGGTTAGCTTTAGTGGTCCAGTCAGTAGAGTAGAGGGGGAACTTGGTGCCCGGATCAAGCCTTGAGTGATATAAAGCTTGTTCCTGGCATAATTCATTGTGGGCTGCAGTACCTGTAAACAGCCACAAGATGCCACTGTCCTGGATGCAAATGTCAGGTTGAGTCTGCTAGCAGGGTTACAGGCAGTGATGAGTTAATGCTGTGTGATGACAGCTCACAGGGGGTGGGCACATTGGCAAAAAGCCTCGGTTTTAGTGTCCAGAGGCCATTAAGAGACAGTACGGGGAATCGTGCGGGCAACCTGACTATAGTGGCTGCTAGGGTAGACTGGAGCTCTACACCCTCAGACAGTGGGATCACTACTGCAAGTCTCCTCACGCAAGAGCAAGAGTCCTGTTAGCTGGTCGGAGAAACTCATCAGAGGTAGTGAGGACCCGAGGCACTTCTAGTCTGCAGGAAGCAGAAGAAGATAAATAGGACTCCAGGCTAGGACGTGGGGGAGATATTTGATCCAGGTCACTGTTAATGTTACAGAAGAGTCTCGTGGACTAGAGATAGAGTCACAGAGATGCTTCACTTAAAGAGGGAACCAGGGCTGAAGATGTTGCCAGCGCCTGTGAGAGAGATGATAGCCTGTCGGGCCTTATCCATTATATCTGCCTGTAAATACTGTAAATATTCCTCTTCCCCAAGTAAAGTTCAAGTTCTTGTTAAGAACCTTGTGTCCTCTGAATTTATTGCTGCCCTGGTCCCAGAAGAGAAATGCCTGGAGACAGCCATGATCGGATGGCTTGAAGCAAGTGAAGAGCACCACATACACAGCCACACTTCAGAGGGAGGATACGTATTGTCTGTAGGGTGCCATAGCGAGTGGGGACTACAGCTCGCCCACGACTACCTCGCTGGGGCACCTTACACTTGTTTAATGGTCGTGCTTTGGGTCTCCCTACTTTGTCTAGGGTTACAATTTGTGTTCTCTCATCAACATTCAGTGCATTTCTTCTCCTGTCTCCCTTAACTATGACCTCTGGAAATACCGGTCAGCATGTAACAAGCTCCCCTACATTCATGATTTCTTCATTTCAAATTAACTTAACCTTCTGGCTCTCACGGAAACCTGCATACAGCAGTTGGACACCATCGCTGCTGCAGCTCTCTCGTATGGTGGCCTACATTTTCATACACCCAGACCTGAGAACAGATAATGGACAGGTGTTAGTCAGCTTCTTACATCAAAATATGCTTTTCAGGTCATCCACTCAGTACCCTAATTTATGTTCCCTCACTTTTTCACATATTTTCCCTGACAGTGGTGGTAGTATACACTTCTCTGGGCCAACTCCACAATTTCTTCAATCACTTTGCAAGGTGACTTCCGCACATTGTATCCTGTGACATTTCCTCTCTCATCATGGGGGACTCTAACTTCCCCATTGATAATCCACTCTCCCAACCAGCCACTCATCTTCTGCCTGTAACTTCCTCTCTTGAATAGTGTTGAGCCACCCCCGTAGTGTTCGGGTTCGGTTCGGTTCGTCGAACACCGGGATGTTTGAGGAACTGTTCGTCGAACTGTTCGTCGAACACCTTAGAACACCGTCGAACACCGTTAAAACCAATGGCAGGCAAACAAAAACACATAGAAACACATAGAAAACACCTGCAAAGGTGTCCAAAAGCTGACAAACTGCTCAGAAGACACTCTCTTTAAAAAAGCCGGCCGGCAAATTCAGCAGCGGCATACACCGGTACCCGACAATTTAGACAAGAAGGAATAGAGCATCACACATAGATTAGATAGATAGAAACATGTCAGTCACACATATAAGAAGCACAGTGACAGTGTTGGTTACTGCACTTGTCATTTAGTGTAAAGGATTTATTAAAAAAAATATTAGTGTTTTCATGCACCGTCTCTTTAAAAAAGCCGGCCGGCAATTCAGCATCTGTACCCGACAATTTATAACAGAAAGAATAGAGCTTCACACATAGATTAGATAGATAGAAACATGTCAGTCACATATATAATAAGTACAGTGATAGTGTTGCTTACTGTACTTGTCATTTAGTGTAAAGGATTTATTTTAAAAAATAATAGTGTTTTCATGCACTGTCTCTTTAAAAAAGCCGGCCGGCAATTCAGCAGCGGTACCCGACAATTTAGAACAGAAAGATAGAGCATCACACATAGATTAGATAGATAGAAACATGTCAGTCACATATATATGAAGTACAGTGATAGTGTTGGTTACTGTACTTGTCATTTAGTATTAAAATAAAGGATTTATTATTAAAAAAATTGGCGTAGGGTTCCCCTTAATTTTAGGCTCTAGCGGAGGTTAAGCAGACGGCTGGGGCAGATGTTTGAAGCCTGGGAAGGGGGTAATACCCACGGAGCTTCCCAGGCTACTAATATCAGCCCCCAGCTGAATACATAGCCTTTACTAGCTATTAAAATGGGGGACCCCCCCAAAAAAATGACGTGGGGTCCCCCCTAATTTAATAGCTAGCAAAGGCTAGGCAGACAGCTGGGGGCTGATATTAATAGCCCAGGAAGGGAGCCATGAATATTGGCCCCCTCCCAGGCTAGAAACACCAGCCGTCAGCCGCCCCAGAAATGGCGCATTCATAGGATGCGCCAATTCTGGCACTTAGCCTCGCTCTTCCACGCTGCCCTGGTGCGGTGGCAGGGGGTAATAGGGTTGGGGTTGATGTCAGCTTATAATGCCAGCTGACATCAAGCCCAGGTTAGTAATGGAGAGGCGTCTATAAGACACCCCCATTACTAACCCCATAGTCAAAGTTAAAAAAAACACAAACACCCAGAATAAAGTCCTTTAATTGAAATAAAGACACAATCCTTTATTGTTCTAAATTAAACCATACTTACCATCACGCCCATTCCAGCTGAAGCCAACGATCTCCTGCAATAAAAGAAAAATAATAAAGCAACCTCATCCTTACCTTTCCATGGTTCCCACGACAGCTTCAGCTCTGCTACATCGAGATGACAGGCTGGACCGCAGCAGAACGCTGCCATCCAGCCTGTCATCCCGCAGACACTGAGAAGCGCAGGCTTGCTTGCGCTGCTCAGCGTCTCTCTGTGACGACATCCAGATGAGCCGAGTTCATGTCCAATGAACTCGGCTCACCTCATGCACGTCACTAACAGCGTGGGAAAATTCTCACGCTGAAGCGCTGATTGCAGGAGAATTTTCCCACGCTGTCAGTGACGTGCAGGAGGTGAGCTGAGTTCATTGGACATGAGCTCACCTCATGCACATCACTGACAGCGTGGGAGAATTCTCCTGCACTCAGCACTTCAGCGTGAGAATTTTCCCACGCTGTCAGTGACGTGCATGAGGTGAGCCGAGTTCATTGGACATGACCTCGGCTCATCTGGATGCCGTCACAGCGAGACAGTGAGGAGCGCAAGCATGCCTGCGCTTCTCAGTGTCTGCGGGATGACAGACTGGATGGCAGCGTTCTGCTGCGGTCCAGCCAGTCATCTCGATGTAGCAGAGCTGAAGCTGTCGTGGGAACCATGGAAAGGTAAGGATGAGGTTGGTTTATTATTTTTCTTTTATTGCAGGAGATCGTTGGCTTCAGCTGGAATGGGTGTGATGGTAAGTATGGTTTAATTTAGAACAATAAAGAATTGTGTCTTTATTTCAATTAAAGGACTTTATTCTGGGTGTTGTGTTTTTTTTAAATACTTTACTAGAAATTCATGGCGGTCATGTCTAATACTGGCGTGACCCCATGAATTTTGGGCTTGGGGCCAGCTGATAATACCAAGCTGGCCCTAACCCCTTTATTACCCAGTGAGCCACCGCACCAGGGCCCTGGATGAGTTGGGTACAGCGCCAGAAGATGGCGCTTCTATGAACGCGCCATTTTCCGGGGTGGCTGCGGACTGCAATTTGTAGCGGGGGGGGGGCCCAGAAAGCTTGGGCCTCCCTGCGCTGCAGATTCCAGCCCCCAGCTGCCTAGTTGTACCTGGCTGGACACAAAAATAGGGCGAAGCCCCACGTACTTTTTTTTTAATTATTTCATGAAATTCATGAAATAATTAAGAAAAAAAGGGCTTCCCTATATTGTTGTGTCCGGCCAGGTACAAATAGGCAGCTGGTGGATGGGGGCAGCCCGTTCCTGCCTGCTGTACCTGGCTGGACACAAATATAGTGCGAAGCCCCACTTCAATTTTTTTAAATTATTTCAGGAAATTCATGAAATAATTTAAAAAAAATTGACGTGGGGCTTCGCACTATATTTGTGTCCAGCCAGGTACAGCAGGCAGGAACGGGCTGCCCCCAACCACCAGCTGCCTATTTGTACCTGGCCGGACACAACAATATAGGGAAGCCCTTTTTTTCTTAATTATTTCATGAAATAATTTAAAGAAAATTGACGTGGGGCTTCGCCCTATTTTTGTGTCCAGCCAGGTACAACTAGGCAGCTGGGGGCTGGAATCCGCAGCGCAGGGAGGCCCAAGCTTTCTGGGCCACCCCCGCTGCAAATTGCAGTCCGCAGCCACCCCGGAAAATGGCGCGTTCATAGAAGCGCCATCTTCTGGCGCTGTACCCAACTCATCCAGGGCCCTGATGCGGTGGCTCACTGGGTAATAAAGGGGTTAGGGCCAGCTTGGCATTATCAGCTGGCCCTAAGCCCGAAATTCATGGGGTCACGCCAATATTAGACATGACCACCATGAATTTCTAGTAAAGTATTTAAAAAAAACACAACACCCAGAAAAAAGTCCTTTAATTGAAATAAACACACAATTCTTTATTGTTCTAAATTAAACCATACTTACCATCACACCCATTCCAGCTGAAGCCAACGATCTCCTGAAATAAAAGAAAAATAATAAAGCAACATCATCCTTACCTTTCCATGGTTCCCATGACAGCTTCAGCTCTGCTACATCGAGATGACAGGCTGGACCGCAGCAGAACGCTGCCATCCAGCCTGTCATCCCGCAGACACTGAGAAGCGCAGGCTTGCTTGCGCTCCACAGTGTCTCTCTGTGAGGGCATCCAGATGAGCCGAGTTAATGTCCAATGAACTCGGCTCACCTCATGCACGTCACTGACAGCGTGGGAAAATTCTCCTGCACTCAGCGCTTCAGCGTGGGAGAATTCTCACACTGAAGCGCTGAGTGCAGGAGAATTCTCCCACGCTGTCAGTGACGTGCAGGAGGTGAGCTGAGTTCATTGGACATGAGCTCACCTTATGCACGTCACTGACAGAGTGGGAAAATTCTCCTGCACTCAGCGCTTCAGCGTGGGAGAATTCTCACGCTGAAGCGCTGAGTGCAGGAGAATTCTCCCACGCTGTCAGTGACGTGCAGGAGGTGAGCTGAGTTCATTGGACATGAGCTCACCTTATGCACGTCACTGACAGCGTGGGAGAATTCTCCTGCACTCACCGCTTCAGCGTGAGAATTTTCCCACGCTGTCAGTGACGTGCATGAGGTGAGCCGAGTTCATTGGACATGAACTCGGCTCATCTGGATGTCGTCACAGAGAGACGCTGAGCAGCGCAAGCAAGCCTGCGCTTCTCAGTGTCTGCGGGATGAGAGGCTGGATGGCAGCGTTCTGCTGCGGTCCAGCCTGTCATCTCGATGTAGCAGAGCTGAAGCTGTCGTGGGAACCATGGAAAGGTAAGGATGAGGTTGCTTTATTATTTTTCTTTTATTGCAGGAGATCGTTGGCTTCAGCTGGAATGGGCGTGACGGTAAGTATGGTTTAATTTAGAACAATAAAGGATTGTGTCTTTATTTCAATTAAAGGACTTTATTCTGGGTGTTTGTGTTTTTTTTAACTTTGACTATGGGGTTAGTAATGGGGGTGTCTTATAGACGCCTCTCCATTACTAACCTGGGCTTGATGTCAGCTGGCATTATAAGCTGACATCAACCCCAACCCTATTACCCCCTGCCACCGCACCAGGGCAGCGTGGAAGAGCGAGGCTAAGTGCCAGAATTGGCGCATCCTATGAATGCGCCATTTCTGGGGCGGCTGACGGCTGGTGTTTCTAGCCTGGGAGGGGGCCAATATTCATGGCTCCCTTCCTGGGCTATTAATATCAGCCCCCAGCTGTCTGCCTAGCCTTTGCTAGCTATTAAATTAGGGGGGACCCCACGTCATTTTTTTGGGGGGGTCCCCCATTTTAATAGCTAGTAAAGGCTATGTATTCAGCTGGGGGCTGATATTAGTAGCCTGGGAAGCTCCGTGGGTATTACCCCCTTCCCAGGCTTCAAACATCTGCCCCAGCCGTCTGCTTAACCTCCGCTAGAGCCTAAAATTAAGGGGAACCCCACGCCAATTTTTTTAATAATAAATCCTTTATTTTAATACTAAATGACAAGTACAGTAACCAACACTATCACTGTACTTCATATATATGTGACTGACATGTTTCTATCTATCTAATCTATGTGTGAAGCTCTATTCTGTCTGTTCTAAATTGTCGGGTACCGCTGCTGAATTGCCGGCCGGCTTTTTTAAAGAGACGGTGCATGAAAACACTATTATTTTTTTTGATAAATCCTTTACGCTAAATGACAAGTACAGTAAGCAGCACTGTCACTGTACTTCATATATATGTGACTGACATGTTTCTATCTATCTAATCTATGTGTGATTCTCTATTCTTTCTATTCTAAATTGTCGGGTACCGCTGCTGAATTGCCGGCCGGCTTTTTTAAAGAGACGGTGCATGAAAACACTATTATTTTTTTTGATAAATCCTTTACGCTAAATGACAAGTACAGTAAGCAGCACTTTCACTGTACTTCGTATATATGTGGCTGACATTTTTATATCTATCTAATCTATGTGTGAAGCTCTATTCTTTCGGTTCTAAATTGTCGGGTACAGGTGTATGCCGCTGCTGAATTGCCGGTTTTTCATGTTTCACTGTTGGCACTGTTCCCATCGATTTGGGCAATCACTGTAATGCCACAACCACCATGGCTGTGGCATTACAGTGAGTGGCAGACAATCCCTGCATGATTGGTGCTCTAAATAGCGCCAGACATGCAGGACACGCTTTTGGTGCACGAACAGTTATCGAACATAACCTCGAACAGCCGAATTTTTTGCAAATCGTTCGGGTTCGTCGAACAACTCGAACACCGCCCAAAACAGCTCGAATTTGAGATTGGCGAACAGTTCTAGTCGAACACCGCTCATCTCTACTCTTGAACTTTCACAGTATTTCTAACTCTCCTACACATGATAACAGAAATACACTGGACCTGATCTTCTTCTGATTTTGCTCACTGTATGATTTTACTAACTCGTCTCTGTTTCTCTGCCCATAACCTCTCCTTTCTGTCACAATTTGTCACCCCACTTACGACATACCTACATACCACACATACATATATATATGTCCCAACAATAACAACAAACTTATGAAGGATTTACAGTCAATACTGTCCCCAATCTCAGATTTTATTTTCAGTACCATTTCAGTGCTGATGACACCCAATTATACACAACTTCTCCAGACATTACTCCTGCGTTACTACAAAATACAAGTGATTGTCTGTCCACTGTCTCTAACATTATGTCCTCCTTGTATCTAAAGCACTGAATCATTCTAAGACTGAACTCCTTGTGTTTCCTCCCTCTACTAACCTGCCTAAACCCAATATTGCCATTTCTGTGGGTGGCTCCACCGTAACTGCCAAGCAACAGGCTTGCTGTCTTGGGGTTATATTTGACTCTTTCCTTTACTCCCTATATCCAATCATTTGCTTGCTCATATCACTTGCACAACAAAAACATTGCAAGAATTTTACCTTTTCTTATTTTAAGTCTGCAAAAACTCTTGCTGTAGCACTCATTCATACTCATGTGGCCTACTGCAACTCTCTAATAATCATTCTCTATCTTACTAAACTCTCTCCTCTCCAATGTAACCTGAATGCAGCAGCCAGGGTCATATTTCTGCCTAGCTGCTACACCAATGCTTCCACCTTGTGCCAGTCTTTGCAATAGTTATTCATCCGCTACATAGTACACTATAAACATCACTCTCATATAAATTTGTAAGTCTAATGTTGATGAAATCACATATTTTTTCATGTGGTTGCTATATACATTCTACTCTAGAAGAGTTTACAACCTCTACAGAGACAATTAATGCCTAATATCACTCCAAAAATACAAATAAAGATTCTACAAAAAATGTAGTCTATTTAGATTTAGAATAATCTTTATTGATTCAACATGATCAAAAATTCTTAAAAACTACAATAAGCATGTATTGCAGGAAGGAGAAATGGTCCTATTTGTACTATTATTGGTAATATAATAATCCTAAGTAGTGATGAGCAAACGTGCTCACCAATGCTCGGTACTCGCCCGAGCATCACGGTGCTCAACAAGCTGTAATGCCGTAGCCATGTTGGTTGTGGGCATTACAATGATTGGCTGGCCGCACAGCATCATCAGGTCTATATAAGACCTGGTGCCGCTATGCTCGTTAGTCTACCCCGGAACCAGGCAGAGTAGGGAGAGCTGCTGCTGAGTCAGGGAGAGGTTTGCTTGTTTATAGTTAATATAGGTATTCCACATTTAAAAATTTTTCTGTATTTTCATGACTATGAAAATTGTACATTCACACTGAAGGCATCAAAACTATGAATTAACACATGTGGAATTATATACTCATCAAAAAAGTGTGAAACAACTGAAAATATGTCTTATATTCTAGGTTCTTCAAAGTAGCCACCTTTTGCTTTGATGACTGCTTTGCACACTCTTGGCATTCTCTTGATGAGCTTCTAGAGGTAGTCACCGGAAATGGTCTTCCAACAATCTTGAAGGAGTTCCCAGAGATGCTTAGCAGTTGTTGGCCATTTTGCCTTCACTCTGCAGTCCAGCTCACCCCAAACCATCTCGATTGGGTTCAGGTCTGGTGACTGTGGAGGCCAGGTCATCTGGCGTAGCACCCCATCACTCTCCTTCTTGGTCAAATAGCCCTTACACAGCCTGGAGGTGTGTTTGGGGTCATTGTCCTGTTGAAAAATAAATGATGGTCCAACTAAACGCCAACCGGATGGAATAGCATACTGCTGCAAGATGCTGTGGTAGCCATGCTGGTTCAGTATGCCTTCAATTTTGAATAAATCCCCAACAGTGTCACCAGCAAAGCACAACCACACCATCACACCTCCTCCTCCATGCTTCACGGTGGGAGCCAGGCATGTAGAGTCCACCCGTTCACCTTTTCTGCGTCGCACAAAGACACGGTGGTTGGAACCAAAGATCTCAAATTCGAACTCACCAGACCAAAGCACAGATTTCCATTGGTCTAATGTCCATTCCTTGTGTTCTTTAGCCCAAACAAGTCTCTTCTGCTTGTTGCCTGTCCTTAGCAGTGGTTTCCTAGCAGCTATTTTACCATGAAGGCCTGCTGCGCAAAGTCTCCTCTTAACAGTTGTTGAAGAGATGTGTCTGCTGCTAGAACTCTGTGTGGCATTGACCTGGTCTCTAATCTGAGCTGCTGTTAACCTGCGATTTCTGAGGCTGGTGACTCGGATAAACTTATCCTCAGAAGCAGAGGTGACTCTTGGTCTTCCTTTCCTGGGGCGGTCCTCATGTGAGCCAGTTTCTTTGTAGCGCTTGATGGTTTTTGCAACTGCACTTGGGGACACTTTCAAAGTTTTCCCAATTTTTCGCACTGACTGACCTTCATTTCTTAAAGTAATGATGGCCACTCATTTTTCTTTACTTAGCTGCTTTTTTCTTGCCATAATACAAATTCTAACAGTCTATTCAGTAGGACTATCAGCTGTGTATCCACTAGACTTCTGCACAACACAACTGATGGTCCCAACCCCATTTATAAGGCAAGAAATCCCACTTATTAAACCTGACAGGGCACACCTGTGAAGTGAAAACCATTTCCGGTGACTACCTCTTGAAGCTCATCAAGAGAATGCCAAGAGTGTGCAAAGCAGTCATCAAAGCAAAAGGTGGCTACTTTGAAGAACCTAGAATATAAGACATATTTTCAGTTGTTTCACACTTTTTTGTTAAGTATATAATTCCACATGTGTTAATTCATAGTTTTGATGCCTTCAGTGTGAATGTACAATTTTCAAAGTCACGGAAATACAGAAAAATCTTTAAATGAGAAGGTGTGTCCAAACTTTTGGTCTGTACTGTGTGTATATATATATATATATATATATATCTCCATCTGAACTAACAGTCCTTCTGAGGACTAATCCAGCTGCATATATTCAGTGGTGATAGCAAGAGGCAGGCAGGCAGTGTATGTGGCAGACTGCAGTGCATGATACAGCACAAGAGGGTCCATTGAACGTTCTGTCTGCTGCTGACATAGCCCCATATATAAGGGGCCAGGGCAATTTTTTTTTATCTTAATCCTGGTTATTTGCTTAAAAAGCAGTCTAGAGTACACTATTTTTCTGCTCCATTTGCTTGTTAGCACTGCAGAATACAGCCATATCTTTTCCATATTACAGCGATAAAAATCCAGAAATTTGAAATGAACGTGGAAAATATTGGCCTCCTTTTCCATTTTGTTGCAGTGTGTCGGTCAAGCTATTCACACTAGGTCTCTGTGAAGAATAGTATTAGTACACTACAGGCCTGCTATTTAAAACCGTGGTTCACTGTCAGACGTATCTGACGCGCCCCCTGGGCCGTGTGTCGGGGAATACCCGGAGCCGGGTCTCTGTGTAAAGCTGGGGGTTGTAGTCTCCGTGACTCAGGGTGGTCAAACCAGTGGCGGATCTGTTTATTTGGTTTTTAATGTTTAAATGCCCGACTACGCCACCCGTGGATTGCGGTCACTGAGAACCGCCGCTGCGGGGCAGACCGCTGAGGCTGATGTGTGCGCAGCAGAGAGTAGTATAACTCCCCACGGGAGGAGTATAGCCTCAGGGCAGCGAGCGCAGATGATGGGGGTGATGGTGCGCGGGAGCAACAGTAATGACTCAGAGTCCAGTGATGCAGTCCAGGGTCTTTACTCACAGTTTTACACTCCAAGCCACTTCTGCAGGTAATGGCTGCCCACGTCGTACTGTGCTTAACAGGTGAGGGGCTCGGCCAACTCCCAGGTACCTTTGGAATGCTTTTCAGGACCCCCTTCATGTGTCCTTTCTCTGGCCCGTCGTACCCCACAACTGACCACGTTTCTGTCCAGCTGCCTCGGGCCTTGGCGGGCAAACGTATGTTCCATTTCCCTGGGCCCTATGTGGTGCCTTCCCAACGGGTGTAGTGTGGGGCCGTAACACGTGCAATGCCACGGCCTCCGGTTACTAGCTGAGGGTAGCTGCTCTCCTCAGCCACGATTTCAAGAAAAAACGCAGACCAGGACACGGCCGGCCCCCTTTTGTTAGAAGGAGGTAACACAGGTGCAGAATGCTGATGAACAATCGCCCTCATCCACTCTCACTGGAGGGGCGACTGCCCAGCACTAAAACTGCACACAGATGAAACTTGCAGTAGGGTTTCATCTGTGTGCAGTTTTAGTGCTGGGCAGTCACCCCTCCAGTGAAAGTGGATGAGGGCGATTGTTCATCAGCATTCTGCACCTGTGTTACCTCCTTCTAACAAAAGGGGGCCAGCCGTGTCCTGGTGTGCATTTTTTCTTGAAATCTTGGCTGGTGAGTACCATTGCCTTTTGCTATTTTCTAAAAATTATGTCTATTGTTCTGGCTATGCTGTCTGTTTTTAGTTGCTCTCCTCCACTAGATGAGGGATCCGGTTCCCTTTCTTGGCCTGACTCCACTACTCTGGTAGCGGCGGGCGTACGGGGTGGCGACTGGCCGGTCCACACCCCTGGTGTCCCTTCACTCCACTGCTGGAGCCTCCTCCGTTCCTCTCCTCTCCTTCCTTCCCCTCCAGGCCCAGGCCTTGTGACTTGGCCTGCCCGCGGAGCAGAGCTCGTACAGAGCCCCTGCTCCCTGTCTTCTTCTCTCTTCTTCTTTCTCCCTTCTCAGTCTTGGGCCTCTCAGGCTTGGCCCGCCTCCTGGAGCAGAGCTCCACAGAGCCCTGCTATTTCACTTCTCCCCTCCGACTGAACACTGTCTCTAAGATGGCTCCCACCTTTTATACTCCTCCTTCAGTGAACCCTGGATCTACTCTCCCCACCCACACACTACCGGGTTCCCCCTTTCTAGGTGTTCCCTCCCCCCACTCCAGCCAGGGACAGGGGCAGTTGTGCTCACTCTTGGGAGCATTGTTGCCCTGCCCCCCGGAAATGTGGTGTAGTGCATGTGGGTGTTAGGGTCCTGAGCCACACTCCATCCTTACCTGGAAGTGAGATATCACACCTTTGTAGCGACCGAACCCTTGGGGCGCTACATATCACATATAACAGCATTCCAAAATCTGACATTTCTGCCTTCCATTTCTATTTTGTTGCAGTTTGTCAGTCAAGCTATTCACACTAGGTCTCTGGAAAGAATAGTATTTGTAAACAGGCCCGCTATTTAAATCCATGGTTCTCTGTCAGAAGTATCACCTATAACAGCGTTCCAAAATCAGCCATTTCTGCCTTCCATTTCATTGCAGTGTTTTGGTCAAGCTATTCACACTAGGTCTCTGTGAAGAATAGTATTAGTAAACTACAGGCCTCTATTTAAATCCGTGGTTCTGTGTCAGACGTATCACATATAACAGTGTTCCAAAATCAGCCATTTCTGCCTTCCATTTCCATTTTGTTGCAGTGTGTCGGTCAAGCTATTCACACTAGGTCTTTGTGTAGAATAATATTAGTAAATTACATTCCTGCTATTTAAAACCGTGGTTCTCCGTCAGACGTATCACATATAACAGTTCTCCAAAATCAGTCATTTCTAGTGAACGTGGAAAATATTGTCCTCCATTTAAAATGGGCAAGGTGCGTGGCAAGGGACGGGGAAGTGGACGTGATGGTAATGGTGCATGCAGAGCCCGAGGCCGAGGGCGTGGCCATGGGCAAGCTGAAATTGTGCCACAACAAACACCCAAATCTTGTCGCTCGACCTTCTTGTCCCAATTACTAGGGGAATGCTGCACACCAATATTGAACCCAGAGCAGTGTCAAAAGGTTGTTGGTTGGATAGCAGATAATGCTTTCAGTCACTTTGCCACCACCACCTCCGTCCTGTCTTCGACACGGTCAAGTCTCAGTAGCCGTGAGTCTGGACCGCATATTCCTCACCCTGATCCTCATTCCTCCCACCATGCCGAGTGCCCGGAGACAACTGATCCCACACTTGGACACTCAGAAAAGCTGTTCACTTTTCCATTTGTAGATTCTGGCCTCTCGCCCGGCCAGCTTCAAGCGAGTCAAGAGGAGAAGGGTGGATGTAACGATGCCCAAATATTTGAGCAGTCACGGTCACATGAAGGCAATGGTGGGAAAGTGCAATTACTGTCGCAAGAGGTGGATGATGATGAGACACAATTGCCAGAAAGTCAGGAGGAGGACCAGGGTGCGGAAGTGGAAGACAAGGTGGTGGATGATATAGTAACTGACCAAACCTGGCAGGGGGACATGCAGAATGAGGACAGCAGCACACAGGGGAGAGAGGCGTAGCACCACAATAGGCAGGAAGAAGCAGTGTGGTGGTCGCAGACACAAGGCGGGAAAGCGTTCCCCGTAACGTCAAAACAACGGAAGTTTCTAGTACAACTGTTAGGTCTTCCAAAGTCTGGTTGTTTTTTAAAGACTCTGCAGATAACCCCAAATAGGTCATTTGCACCACCTGCCAGGCCAGCATCAGCAGGGGTAGCAAACCAAGCAGCCTGACCACCACCAGCATGATCAGGTACATGGTAGCAAAGCACCCAACTAAGTGGGTCGAACCCCAGGGTCCAGAAACAGTGTCTGTGGGTGACACCACTGCTTCTTCCGCTGTTGTGCGTGCACTCAAATCACCTGTCCACGGCGCATGCAAAGATGCCTCCTGCCCTGCACATGTTGTTGCACACTCTCAACTAGCACTCTTGGCAAGCACGTCCACGTCCTTGTCCCAGCACAGCGTTCAGTTGTTCCTACTCCAGTCCTTGGAACGCAAGCCAAATACGCAGCCAGTGTCCCACAGGCCACACTTCTAAATTCACACATTTCGCGAATGCTTGAGCTCTAAATGTTGCCTTTTAGGCTCGTGGAAACTGAAGCTTTCCGCAACCTGATGGTGGCGGCAATCCCTCGATACTCAGACCCTAGCCGCCACTATTTCTCCCAGTGTTCTGTCCTCACATTACACTAGCACGTGTCCCACAACATTAGCCGTGCCCTCAACAACACAGATACTGGGAACATCCACCTAACCACGGACACGTGGACAAGTGCTTGTGGGCAGGGATGGTACATCTCGCTGACGACACACTGGGCTAATACAGTGGAACAAACAAGCAAGAAAACTATCAATAAGCCAATATTTAGAAAAATAATTCAATAAACTTTATTATAAATAGCAACAAGCATGATTTAGGGTAATTATAAATATAAATATAGCCATTCCGAACCATGAAAAAAGATTGCTCCACTAAGTACAGCATTAAACATCTAATCCACAATTGAAAAGATACATGTATGTATGCTTGTTGCTATTTATAATAAAGTTTATTGAATTATTTTTCTAAATATTGGCTTATTGATCGTTTTCTTGCTTGTTTGTACTATCTTGTTTGTACGATTTAGCCTATAAAAAGTCCATTAAATTGGTAGTCTATATTGAAGTTATTAATAATTGTATATAATATAGACTTTCTCCCTGTTTTGGGATAAGTGTACTACCTGTTCTTTCCATGAATTGTATGTACTATAATACAGTGGAAGCCAGGACCCAGTTGGACCTTGGGACGTAACACGTCCTTCTGACGCCGAGGATTTCGGGCCCTGGGTCAATCAGGGTAGCCCCTACATTCTATAGCTCCTGCACCTCCTCCTTCTCTTCAGCCTTCATCTCTGAAATGACCACATCAGTCACAAGCTGGAAGCTCTGCAGCACTGCCTCAGCCAAGCGGAAACAGGCTGTGCTGAAGCTAATATGCTTAGGTGACAAATCACACATTGCTGAACAGCTGTGGACAGCTGTGAAAGAGCAGGAAGATCTGTGGCTGACATCGCTGACCCTACAGCCAGGCATGGTCATGTGTGACAATGGCCGGAACCTGGTGGCAGCTCTGAAGCAAGGTGAGCTCACACATGTAATAATAATAGTCTTTATTTATATAGCGCCAACATATTCCGCAGTGCTTAACAAGCCTGGCCCATGTGCTTAACCGCATGGTTCAGCGGTTTCTCAAAACCTACCCAGATCTGATGTATGTACTTGTCAAAGTACGCCGCGTGTGTGCCCATTTTAGAATGCTTCAGCAGCGTTTTCAGCTTCCAGCTCACCGACTGGTGTGCGATGTCTACATTGCAGATTGTTGGGAAGGATTTGTGAGCAGAAGAGGGCAGTTGTTGACTACCAGCATCAACAAGGCCATCGGTATTCAGGTCAGACTCCACAGGAGTGGACAAGGATGTCAGACATCTGTATCATCCTCCAAAACTTTGAGGACTCCACCAAGATGGTGAGTGGCGATGACGCCATAATTAGCATCCCCATCCCACTTCTCTGTCTTCTGAGATGCTCTCTGCTCACAATTAAAGAGGATGCATTGCAGGCGGAGCACGATGACATGGAGCAAGAAACCATACAGGGTGAATCCACACAGCTCAGCCTCATCTCATCCCAACGTGGATTGGGAGACAATGAGGAAGAGGAGGAGGAAGAACAGGAGCTAGTTTCCTGCGCTACAGACGGTAATACCTGCACAACTGTCATACCGTCTGTTCAGTTTGGATATCCAGACGACAGGGAGGAGGAGGAGAAGGAGGATGAGGAGGAGAGCATGGTCAGTCGTCCTCTTGGTGAGTACACGGAAGTCTTGCCTGTTAGCAGTCTGGCACACATTATGTTACAATGCTTTTCCCGTGACCCTTGCGTTGTCCAAATTTTGGATGACAGTCATTACTGGTTGGTGACATTTCTAGGCCCACGCTACAAGGAGAACTTTCTGTCTCTTGTTCCCCCACCGGACAGGTCTAATAAAATGGGGCAGTACCTGAATGCCTTTGCTGCGGAATTATTAAAAAAATTCCGATCTGAAAACGCTGGTGGCAGAGGTCACAGTTTGTTGGACAACCAAGGAGTACAGGCGAGAGAGACACAAATGCAATCCAGTAGAGGCAGGGGAACCATGTCAAAGTTTTGGGACAGTTTTCTCAGACCGTCCCATTGAACAGGCCCTGAGGCGCGGGGTACTCTCACAAGGAGGGAAACGTTTTGGAAGATGATGAGGGAGTACCTTGCCGACCGTACCAACATCCTCCGTGATTCCTCTGAGCCTTATAATTATTGGGTATCCAAGCTGGACACGTGGCATGAACTGGCTCTCTACGCCTTGGAGGTCCTGGCCTGCCCTGCTGCTAGCATTTTGTCAGAGTGGGTTTTTAGTGCCGCTGGTGGAATTATAACTGATAGGCGCGTCTGCCTTTCAACTGAAAATGCTGACAGGCTGACTCTTATAAAAAATGAACACTGGTGGATCGGCCATACCACCACCGAATGATAGCAGCGTAACATAAACTCAAATACAGTGTCTTTTCTTTGGGAGGTCTGACTCTATTCCCATGCACTTCTGTCTTCACACCCAGACATGGGTATATGCTTCTTGATTTTGTCTATTTGCTCTTGTCCTCCTCCTTCTCCTCATCCTCATCCTCCACCACCATATCACCACCATATCTACGTCTCTTGCAAGGGACATTGGAGTTCCTCCAAATTTTTGTCAGCCGTTGCATTCACTGCATAGGCAAACAGTATGGGAGACCCACTTCCTAATAAAGGGAACATTGTTTTCAGGAGGCCCTCCGACCTCTACGTCTCTTGCAAGGGACATTGGAGTGCCTCCAAAATTTTGGCAGCTGTTGGACTCACTGCATACCTATAACTGTATAGCAGACCCTCTCCTTTCTAATGGGAACATGTCGTACTCGTTACTGTGGCCCAGCTCTATGTGTCTTTAAATTATTAGTGGGGTTTTTCCCAAATTCTGGAAGCCCTTGCAGTCACTGCATCGGCATTACCACTATAGGAGACCCACTCCTTTATAATGGGAACATTTTTTTACTGAGACCCTCCTCTATGTCTCTTCAAAGGGGTATTGGGGTGCGTCCAAATTTTTGGCAGCCCTTGCAGTCATTGCATAAGCAATAACAGTATAGGAGACCCACTCTTTAATAATGGGAATGACAAAGCATAGCCGACTGCTGGCCTTTTAAGAATAGTAAGGGCCACCTGATGGCCCTATAGAAATAGTGTTTGTGACTTTCAGAGTCCCTCCTTCATAAATAAAACAGGATGTGTCTGATGATGTCTCACACATCACATGGCCAGATAAGGTAGTAAAATGTTAAAATGACATTTCCCGGTGAATGCTTTTTTCACTGTTGAAAGCGATGCAAAAGTGCAAAAACACATCAAAAACGCTATGTGTGAAATTGCCAAAGATGTGGAGGAGCAATTTTGTTTTTGTATTTTTATTTTGCCTTATATGCAAGTCATTACCCTGGAAAGGATGTTCCTTAACATTTTTCCCTGGAAAATCTATTTTGGTTTAGTTTTTGTATGTTTTATTGTGAGTCCGTAAAAGTGGCGTAATACCTCTGACAACATTGTTGACAGCAGTGACCTGGGAGTGAGAGATGCTTCCAAGGGTCTTCCCCACGCTGTTCTCATGTCACTTGAACACTGTTCTTATCGATTTGGGCAATTTTTAGGCCCTTGGCAGACCGCCGGGGGGGTCGCCAGAAAAATGCTCGAGTTTCCCATAGACTTACATTGGGATCGTTGCTCGGACCGAGCACTCGAGTATTTCAATTTGCTCGACCCGATCAACCAGTACCCAAGCATTTTAGTGCTCACTCATCACTAATCCTAAGTGGTATATCCCTACACAAAGAGTAAAAAAATATCAAATTTGGACCATCTGTGTTAAAGGACATAAGGAACAATATGTTAATAAAAGCAAAATAGACATTACTAAATTACTTTAGAAAAAGGAACTGCTATTATCTAAAAAAGTGCAAGTGCTTTGCGGTAATGTAGTATTAAGGCTGTGTGCCCACTATGCGTTTTTTAAGCGTTTCCGCAGCGGCAGTTCCGCCGCAGAAATGCTTAAAAAACGCTTGGTAGAAGGTCTGCAATGTTCCCCAATGATAATCCACATGTGCTGTGCACATGCTGTGGAAATTTCCGCTGCGGATTATCATTGCGGAAAAATCCGCAGCACTACCAATTATTTTGCGTAATCGCGGCGTTTTTGCCGCCATTGACTTGCATTGAATCGCTTAATATCTGCATGACTACATGTGCACATGCGGATATTAAGCGATTCAATATGCGGATGGTACCCGGGTCTGGAGAAGAGGAGACTCTCCTCCATACCCGGGTATCATAGTACCTGTAAAAGAAAAGAATTAAAATAAAAAATATACATTACTTACCTTCCGATGTCCCCCGGTCTCCATAGTGATACGTCCTGGCTCCCGGCAGGTCGCGATGGTCTAAAAGGACCTGCCATGACATCATTTAGTCATGTGACGGGTTCTTGGCTACAGGCTACTGCATTTTTTGTTCCCCTGATCACAGCATAAAAGACATGAAATTACTGGTATTAAAAGGTAACTTCAAATCTCAAAGAGAAAGAAGAATCTCAGAATATAAACTGATGGTGACCTTTAACACTTTCAGAGCAGGAATGAATGTGTCGCATGGATTTATGTCATTCTACATCAACTAAGGAATGTGCTCCTCAGACTCTCAGACCTGTGAGGCCATCACAACACTGGACCTGGTCACAGGACAATAAAACCTTCACACTCCTTATCTATTAACTGCTAAAATATTTATAGCCAGAACTGTTTATCTCTTCCATAATAACTCTGCTTTTCATCACCTGTCTTACCTATTGCATTTTTTGTGTGTCTTATTGTGTATAAATATGTGACTCTTCAGATTTTGTGGTATACTATGCCTGATGAAGAGACCTGAGTAGTCTCGAAAGCTTGCAATTTGTTACCATCTTTTCAGTTAGCCATTAAAAGGTATCAACCACTGAGGACTCTCAAATCTAAATATTTTTCTATCTACTGGCTAACACGGTACAAGAATATATATTTTCGCTATATCAATTTTGTATATATTCAAAATTTAAAAAGAAGAGTGACTCCTGTATTAGACATAAAGGAGGGCCTCATACACATTCTGTTCAAATTGTCATGTAGTGGTACTCATACACTCATAAAGACTATGCAAATCCTGCCAAAAACTACAAGCAGGGCCATCCATACACCCTTGAAGGCACCAACTGTAGTACCTCACTCAAATATTGTAAACAGTGTAGTTGTGGTACTCCTAAAAGCTCTGCACACAATGCAAAGCCTGCCAAAAATTACAAGCAGGGTCATCCATACAACCTTCAATTCACCAACTGTAGTACCTCATTCAAATATTGTGAATAAAGTATAGTTGTGGTACTCCTACACTCATAAAAGCTCTGCACACAGTGCAAAGCCTGCCACAAAATTACAAGCAGGGCCATCCATACACCCTTGAAGGCGCCAACTGGAATACCTCATTCAAATATTAAGAACGTGTAGTTGTGGTACTTCTAAACTCAGAAAGGCTCTGCACACAGTGCAAAGCCAGAAAAAAATCTAAGGATGGTCATCTGTATACACTTGAAGGCAACAACTGGAGGGTCTCATTCAAATATTGAAGACTAAAAACACTTCATGTGCTGTTGTCAACCCCAGCCTCCACAATGTTCACCCAGTGTGCTGTCAGGGAAATGTAGCATCCCTGGCCACAAGCTCTTGTCCACGTGTCGGTCGTTAAGTGGACAATTCCAGTAAGTGTGTTGGTAATGGCATGGGTGATGATCCTGGACATGTGCTGGTACAAGGCAGGGACGCCACACAGGAAGAAATAGTGGCGGTTGGGGACTGAGTACCGAGGCTCGGCTGCCACCATGAGTTGGAAGAGATACTTCACGTTTACAAGCCTAAACGGCAACATTTCCATGCCAAGCAGCCTGAAAATGTGCCCATTTAGTGTTTGGGACTGTGGGTGTGTAGCTGAGAACTTTATTTTTTATACCAAGGCCTGGGGTAGGAACAGCTGAACTCTGTACTGGGACAAGTATTTGGAAGTGTCTGATGATGGTGCCTCAGAATGTGCAAGGACAGGTGCAGGGCGGTAGACATCTGCGAAAGTGTCATGGACAGGGTATTGGCAAGCACCTAGCACAGGGGAAGAGGCAGTGGTGTCACCCGCTGGCACCAATTGTGGACACAGGGGTTCGGCCCACCGAGTCGGGTGCTTAGATGACTAGTGCCTGATTATGCTGGTGGCGGTTAGGCTCTTATTGGTCAATTGGTCAGGCCTCTGCTGATCTTGGCATGGCACAGGTTGCAAATAACCATTTTTTTTGCCTCAGAACTCACTTTAAAAAAACTCCCAGACTGGGGAACATCTAACTCTTTGACGGAGAAATTCACGAGTGTCGATGGTCTGCGATACATCTACCTTTGGTCGCCTAGCTGCCTCTTCCTGCCTGTTTCGGTGCTGCCGATTTCCCCCCCCCCCCCCCTCAGAACTGCTGGTCTGGCTCTGCATGCCAGTTTCCCAGGTTGGGTCACTGACTTCGTCATCCACCACCATGTCTTCAACGCCGCACCCCGGTCCTCCAGACTTGATGACTTAACAACAACCTGACTTATCGGTAACTGTGTCTCATCATCTTTAAAATTTGCCATTCCCCACCGTCATCTACCTGTGACCGTTGCTGTTTAGTGATGCACAAAACTTAGAGCAGCATGTCCTGCTTTTCTTCTTAGAACATGCAGGGTGAGAGGCCACAATTAGTGATGGGCGAGCACTAAAATACTCGGGTACTCGTTCGAGTCGAGCAAATTGGAATTCTCGAGTGCTCGGACCGAGCACTGAGCCCAATGTAAGTCTATGGGAAACACGAGCATTTTTCCAGCGGCTTCCCCCGGAGATCTGCAGACGGCCTAAAAATTGCCGAAATTGATGGGAACAGTGCTCAAATGACAGCATACCTGACTCCCAGGTCACTGCTGTCAACAGTGTTGTCGGAGTATTATGCAACTTTTACGGACTCACTATAAAACATACAAAAATAAAACCCAAAATGAATTTTCCTGAAAAAATGTTAAGGAACATCCTTTCCAGGGTAATGACTTGTATATAAGGCAAAATAAATAACCAAAAACAAAAGTGCTCCTACACAACTTGGGCTATGTTCACTCGTAGTGTTTTTAGGAAAAAACCCAATACCAATTTAAAGACACATAGAGGTGGGCCTCAGTAATGACATGTTCCCAATAGAAAGGAGTGGTTGTGCTATACAGTTATAGGGTATGCAGTGACTGTAACGGCTGCCAAAAATTTGGACACACTCCAATATCCCTTGGAAAAGACGTCGGAGGGCCTCATGAAAAAAATGTTCCCATTATTAGGAAGTGGGTCTCCCCTCCCATACTGTTTGCCTATGCAGTGAATGCAACGGCTGCCAAAAATTTGGAGGCACTCCAATGCCCCTTGCAAGAGACGTAGAGGTCGGAGGGCTTCATGAAAAAAATGTTCCCATTATTAGGAAGTGGGTCTCCCATACTGTTTGCCTATGCAGCGAATGCATCGGCTGCCAAAAATTTAGAGACACTCCAATGCCCCTTGCATGAGATGTAGAGGTCGGAGGGCTTCATGAAAAAAATGTTCCCATTATTTGGAAGTGGGTCTCCCATACTGTTTGCCTATGTAGTGAATGCAACGGCTGCCAAAAATTTGGAGGCACTCCAATGCCCCTTGCAAGAGACGTAGATATGGAGATATGGTATATATGGTGGTGATATGGTAGTGGAGGATGAGGATGAGGAGAAGGAGGAGGACAAGAGCAAATAGACAAAATCAGGAAGCATATACTCATGTCTAGGTGTGAAGACAGAAGTGCATGGAAATAGAGTTAGACCTTCCAGAAAAAAAACACTGTATTTGAGTTTGTTACACTGCTATCATTCGGTGGTGTTGAGAAGTCTGGCCCAATCCAGTCCTTGTTCATTTTTATAAGAGTCTGCCTGTCAGCATTTTCAGTTGCCAGGCGGATGCGCCTATCAGTTATGATTCCCCCTGCGGCACTAAAAATCCGCTCTGACAAAACGCGAGCAGCAGGGCAGGCCAGGACCTCCAAGGCATAGAGATCCAGTTCGTGCCACGTGTCCATATTGGATACCCAATAATTATAAGGCACAGAGGAATGACTGAGGACGTTGGTACAGTCAGCATCTTCCCAAACTTTTCCCTCCTTGTGAGACTACCCCACGCATCAGGGCTTATGCTATGGTAGGGTCTGAGAAAACTGTCCCAGAACTTTGACAGTGTTCCCCTGCCTCTGCTGGATTGCATTTGTGTCTCTCTCGCCTGTACTCCTTGGTTTTCTAACAAACTGTGACCTCTGCCACCAGCGTTTTCAGGTGGGATTTTTTTAATAATTCCGCAACAAAGGCCTTCTGGTACTGCCACATTTTAGCAGACCTGTCCACTGCAGGAATAAGAGATAGAAAGTTCTCCTTGTAGCGTGGGTCTAAAAGTGTCACCAACCAGTAATGACTGTCACCCAAAATTTGGAGAACACCAGGGTCACGGTAAAGGCAGCGTAACATAAACTTAGCCATGCGTGCCAGACTGCTAACAGGCAAGACTTCCATGTCCTCACCAAGAGGACGACTGACCATGCTCTCCTCCTCCTCCTCCCTCTCCTGAGGCCATCCACGCTGAACAGACGGTATGACAGTCTATGCAGGTAGTACCGTCGGTAGCACAGGAAACTAGCTCCTGTTTTTTCTCCTCCTCCTCTTCCTCATTGTCACCCAATCCACACTGGGATGAGATGAGGCTGGGCTGTATGGAATCACCCTGTATAATTCCTTGCTCTATCTCATCGTGCTCTGCCTGCAATGCCTCCTCTATAATTATGAGCAACAAGTGTTTCAGAAGACAGAGAAGCGGGATGTTGATGCTAATTATGGCATCATCACCGCTCACCATCTTGGTGGAGTCCTCAAAGATTTGGAGGAAGGCACAGATGTCTGACATCCATGTCCACTCCTGAGGTCTTATGTGTAGAGGCTTACCAGAATACCGACGGCCGTGTTGATGCTGGTAGATGCAATCCTCGGCATCGGGAGGATGTGTTCCATCCCACGGTCTGACTGGGTCCCGGCTTCCACTATATTAACCCAGTGTGCCGTCAGTGAGATGTACCATCCCTTCCCACAAGCACTTGTCCACGTGTCTCTGGTTTTGTGGACTCTCCCAGTAACTGCGTTGTTGAGGGCATGGCTAATGTTGTAGGACACATGCTTGTGTAATGCAGGGACAGCACACCGGGAGAAATAGTGGCGGCTGGCGACCGAGTGGCCTGTGGGGCGTTGGCTGCGTATTTGCTCTTGCTTTCCAAGGACTGAAGTAGGGACAAATGAATGCTGCGCTGGGACAAGGACATGGAAGTGGTTGCTGATGGTGCTAGTTGAGAATGTACAATGACAGGTGCAGGGTGGGAGGCATCTTCACATTCTCCATGGGCTGGGGATTAGTGTGCACACACAACAGTGGAAGAAGCAGTGGTGTCACCCGCAGACACTGTTTCTGGACCCTGGCATTCGGCCCACCTAGTCGAGTGCTGTGCTGTCATTTGCCTGATCATGCTGATGGTGGTCAGGCTGCTAGTTTTGCTACCCCTGCTGATGCTGGCCTGGCAGATGGTGCAAATGGCCATTTTGGGGTTATCTGCAAAGTTTTTAAAAAACAACCAGACTCGGGAAGACCTAACACTTGAACTGGCAACTTCTCTCGTGTTGGTGTTCCAGGGAACAGTTGCCTGCCTTGTGTCTGTGCCACCTCCCTCCTCCTGTGTGCTGCTGTCCTCGCTCTGCATGTCCCCCTGCCAGGTTGGGTCAGTGACTTCATCCACCACTTCATCTTCCACTTCGCACCCTGGTCCTCCTCCTGACTTTCTGGCAAAATTTTGAGTCTCATCATCATCCACCTCTTGTGACAGTAATTGCACTTTCCTACCGTCGCCTTCATGTGACCGTGGCTGCTCAAATATTTGGGCATCGCTACACGCGTTCTCCTCTTGCCTTCCCGTCTACCTGTGCTCTGCTCCCCAGATTTCTATTGCGCAGGCGCCGGAAAGTGACAGTGACTCCCCGGCGCCTGCACAATAGAACCCTGTGGCGCAAAGCACAGGTAGACGGGGCCAGGATGAAGCAAAGCTCGCTCTGTGAGCGGCGCTTTGCGCATGCCCGGAAGTCAGGGAGAACAGTGCATGTCACAGGGCCTGTCACAGGGCCCTGTGACATGCAGGGAAGGGGGGGATATGATAATTAAGCAGAGAGGCGGGGATTTAGGGGAATAATAAGCAGATAGGCGGAGATTGCTTGGCGTCCCCCGGACGCCAAGCTTGTGGAAAAAAGAATTGATTAAAGTGCTTTTCTCTGCAATCAGACCTCTGCTATGGGCCATACAAGTACAGTGGTGGCCAAAAGTATTGGCACCCCTGCAATTCTGTCAGATAATACTCAGTTTCTTCCTGAAAATGATTGCAATCACAAATTCTTTGGTATTATTATCTTCATTTAATTTGCTTGCAAGGAAAAAACACAAAAGAGAATGAAGCAAAAATCAAATCATTGATCATTTCACACAAAACTCCAAAAATGGGCCAGACAAAAGTATTGGCACCCTCAGCCTAATACTTGGTTGCACAACCTTTACCCAAAATGAGTTTCTTACAATGCTCTGCTGGAATTGTAGACCATTCTTCTTTGGCAAACTGCTCCAGGTCCCTGATATTTGAAGGGTGCCTTCTCCAAACTGACATTTTGAGATCTCTCCACAGGTGTTCTATGGGATTCAGGTCTGGACTCATTGCTGGCCACCTTAGAAGTCTCCAGTGCTTTCTCTCAAACCATTTTATAGTGCTTTTGGAAGTGTGTTTTGGGTCATTGTCCTGCTGGAAGACCCATGACCTCTGAGGGAGACCCAGCTTTCTCACACTGGGCCCTACATTATGCTGCAAAATTTGTTGGTAGTCTTCCGACTTCATAATGCCATGCACACGGTCAAGCAGTCCAGTTCCAGAGGCAGCAAAGCAACCCCAAAACATCAGGGAACCTCCGCCATGTTTGACTGTAGGGACCGTGTTCTTTTCTTTGAATGCCTCTTTTTTTTTCCTGTACACTCTATGTTGATGCTTTTTGCCAAAAAGCTCTACTTTTGTCTCATCTGACCAGAGAACATTCTTACAAAACGTGTTAGGCTTTCTCAGGTAAGTTTTGGCAAACTCCAGCCTGGCTTTTTTATGTCTCGTGGTAAGAAGTGGGGTCTTCCTGGGTATCCTACCATACAGTCCCTTTTCATTCAGACGCCGACGGATAGTACGGGTTGACACTGTTGTACCCTCGGACTGCAGGGCATCTTGAACTTGTTTGGATGTTAGTCGAGGTTCTTTATCCACCATCCGCACAATCTTGCGTTGAAATCTCTCGTCAATTTTTCTTTTCCGTCCACATCTAGGGAGGTTAGCCACAGTGCCATGGGCTTTAAACTTCTTGATGACACTGCGCACAGAAGACACAGGAACATTCAGGTCTTTGGAGATGGACTTGTAGCCTTGAGATTGCTCATGCTTCCTCACAATTTGGTTTCTCAAGTCCTCAGACAGTTCTTTGGTCTTCTTTCTTTTCTCCATGCTCAATGTGGTACACAAAAGGACACAGGACAGAGGTTGAGTCAACTTTAATCCATGTTAACTGGCTGCAAGTGTGATTTAGTTATTGCCAACACCTGTTAGGTGCCACAGGTAAGTTACAGATGCTGTTAATTACACGAATTAGAGAAGCATCACACGATTTTTCAAACAGTGCCAATACTTTTGTCCACCCCCTTTTTTAGGTTTGGTGGGGAATTATATCCAATTTGGCTTTAGGACAATTCTTTTTGTGTTTTTTCATTGAAGACAAATTACATGCAGATAACAATACCAAAGAATTTGTGATTGCAATCATTTTCAGGAAGAAACTGAGCATTATCTGACAGAATTGCAGGGGTGCCAATACTTTTGGCCACCACTGTAAGTATAGATTTACTTTTCTATACGCTATATGGCCATAGTAGAGGTCTGATATTGCCCAGGGGGGTGACAGATTCCCTTTAATGGAGGCCAATATTTTCCACGTTCACTACAAATTTCTGGATTTTTATCGCTGTAATATGGTAAAGATCTGGCTGTATTCTGCAGTGCTAACAAGCAAATGCAGCAGAAAAATTGTGTACATTGGATTGCTTTTTAAGCAAATAATCAGGATTAAGATCCAAAAAAAATAGCCCTAGCCCCTGATATCTGGGGCTATGTCTACAAATATCTATAACAGCAGCAGCAGATAGCACGTGCAGTGGACCATCTTGTGCTGTATACACTGCCACAAACCCTGTCTTCCTGCCTAACTCCTGCTATCATCACTGAATATATGCAGCTGGATTAGTCCTCAGAAGGACTGTTATTTCAGTTGGATATATAGATATGTTGTGGAATACCTACACTAATTAATAAACAAGCAAATCTCTCCCTCACACAGCAGCAGCTCTCCCTACTCTGCCTGTTTCTTGGGTAGACTGTGACGAGCCTAGCGTCACCGGGTCTTAAATAGACCCGATGACGCTATGCGGCCAGCCAATCACTGTAATGCCACAACCAACATGGCTGCAGCATTACAGTGCGTGGCAAGCAATCCCTAATTGTTCATTGGCTCTCTAAAGAGCGAAAAACATGCAGGGCGTGGACACGAGCTCCCGCCCGAGCAAGTCGGAAATTATTGCCGAGCTTACCGAGCACCGTGATGCTCGGGCGAGTACCGAGTAGTGGCGATCACATTCGCTGATCACTAGCCACAAACAAGAAATAATTATTGAGAGGTCCTTGGAGTGTCTTAGTGGGAGATCACTGGTCTCCTGGGACTCAATATGGTGGGAAGAAGGAGGATCAGGGTGAGGATTAAGTGATCCAGATTCTTGGGTGGTGAGACTGGACCATGTATAAGACTGGGAGGTGATGGCAAGCATGCTGGAAGCATTATCTGCTATCCAACTGGCCACCTGTTTGCACTGGTATGGCTTCAGAAGTGGTCTCCCGCGCCTCCCCGCAAAGTGGGACAGGAAGCTATGTGTAGTGAATGGGCGTGTTTCTTGTGCTCCAGCAACAGGTGCAGTCGCACCTGCCCTACGTCCTTGCCTCTGCATGCACCATCATCAGCACTTCCACTTCCCAGTCACTTACCGCACGCCATACGCATTTTCTAATTGCTAGGTCTCTGGAAACCGACTTTCCTTGATTAATTGAAACTAAATTTATTTTAATTTAAAAAAAAACATGGTCACCTGCAGCAAGCAAAGCAGTTTTTAAAAATTTCAAACCTCCGTAATTTTACACAAAGCACGTTAAACTGTATGAATGACACCAGTCAATTTTTGGAACAAAAAAAATTGTGAACTGTAGCAGGCCAAGCAGTTTTTAAAAGTTTTAAACCACTGTAATTTTTCACAAAGCACATTACACTGTATAAATGATAATAGTCCATTTTTGAACCCAAAAAAATTGTCAAATGTAGCAGGCCAAGCGGTTTTTAAAAATTTTAAACCACTGTAATTTTACACAAAGCACGTTAAACTGTATGGATGACAATAGTCAATTTTTGGAACAAAAAAAATGTTGTAATCTGGTGCCAAGCTGTTTTTAAAACTTATAACCCACCATAATTTTACACACAGCACGTTAAACTGTATGGATAACAATAATACATTTTTGGAACAAAAATGTCAGCTGTAGGAGGCCAAGTGGTTTTTAAAAATTTTAAACCACTGTAATTTTACACAAAGCTTGTTAAACTGTATGGAAGACAATAGTCAATTTTTGTAACAAAAATGTTATGAACTGTAACAGGCCAAGCGGTTTTTAAAAATGTTAAACCACCTTAATTTCATACAAAGCACGTTAACCTGTATGGATGATATTAGTCAATTTTTTCACCCCCCCCAAAAAAATGTGGTCAATTATTTCGCAATGGATTGCAAAGCCCTAAGCCCTGTCTAAAGGCTGTATTCAGCCACTTTCTTTGCTCCAGTAGTTGTCACCAGGCTAAATGCAGAATGTATAGCATAGAAACAGAAAAAGAATAAGATTAGCCCTTAGAAGGACTTTTAGTATGATGGTTCAGCATCAGCACCAGTAGCACCACTAGGGGACTCTGATTAATGAAACTGTGCACACACAGGCCTTAACAACTACTCTCTCCTTCCAATCACAACTGTCCCTGAGCTGTGCAATGGTATCAGTGTGCCAAGCGTGGCGGAGCCAGACCTTTTATAACCTCTGATGAGGTAATGAGGCCAGACAATCACAGTAATGTCATTACCAAGATGGCTACGATATTATAGTAACTGGCAGGCAATTCCCACATGTTTATTAGCTGTGTCACATGAGCCAAACATGCGGGGCATGTATCAACAGGGATCAATATGTTACTTATGCACTTCTACCAAAATCTGGATCTCTTTCATAATCTAGGGCAGCACGGTGGCTCAGTGGTTAGCACTGCAGCCTTACTGTGCTGGGATCCTGGGTTCAAGTACAACCAAGGACAACATCTGCAAGGAGTGTGTATGTTCTTCTCGTGTTTGAATGGGTTTCCTCCCACACTCCAAAGACATACTGATAAGGAATTTAGATTGTGAGCCTCAATGGGGACGGTGTCAATAATGTCTGTAAAGTGCTGTGGAATTAATAGCGCTATATAAGTGAGTAAAATCATTTCAGTTTGACTATCCCTTTGTCATGTTGGATCCCAGGGCCACTCTGTTCCATCTCTTTTGGGACTGATTAAAGAGAACCTGTCAGCAGGATTTAGCCCTATAAACTAAAGGCATGGCCATAATGGCGCTGTGATGCTGATTAATCTGATTCCTGATGTGAAGGGATCTGATCAGTGGCTGTTGAATACTCACCTTATGAAGTTTTCATAAACTTAAGTTTTGTGTGCTTGAATAATCAGTGACCTGTACAAGAAGCAGAGGAGGCTTGTGAGGAGGGGGCACAGAACAAGAAGAAGATCCTGCCCCCACATCCCGCCCTGATGCACACTGGAGCACAAAAGACTAGTGATGGGCAAACCCCTGACTATTTGGGTCTGGTTGGTTCAGCTGAACGCCGAACAGTTTATTTAAAGTTCGGGTTTGGGTACCAGAACAGTGCCCGAACACAGACCCCATTTACATGATTGGGTGGCCCGAGCATCCAGTGTTTGCCATGCTGTCATGTGCATGACAGCGCGGCAAACACTGCCTCTGAGCAGTGCTAAGATTAATACCACCGCTCAGAGCGCTGCGGTTCCCACGCTTTCAGACGACAGCGTGGGAATCGGGGACCCGAACATCGGGTGTTTGCCATGCTGTCATCTGCATGACAGCGCGGCAAACACTGCCTCTGTTCGGTGGTAATATTAATACCACTGGTCAAAGCGCTACGTTTCCCATGCTGTCAGATTTACCTTCAGTCACAGACTTTGGCAAATGGGACTACTACACCCATCAGCCTATGCCTGCTGTCGCAGATAACAGCAAGAGCAGGCACTGCTGATGGGAGTATTCATATGACTGCGTCTGCGCTATAAATAAATTTTTAAAAAAATGGCGTGGGTTCCCCTGTATTTTTGATAACCATCCAGGCAGAACTGACAGCTGCAGGCTGCAACCCTCAGCTGTCAGCTTTAGCAAGGCTGCTTACGTTTTTTAAATTATTTAAATAAATAATTAAAAATAATGGCTTGGGGTCCCCCTCATTTTTGACAACCAGCCCAGCTAAAGCAGACAGCTGGGGGCTGGTATTCTCGCGCTGTTAAAGGACTATGGATATTGGCCCACCTAGCCTAAAAACAGCAGCCTGCAGCCGACCCAGAAAAGGCGCATCCATTAGATGCGCCAATTCTGGTGCTTTGCCCAGCTCTACCCACTTACACTGTGGCGGTGGCAAGTGAAGTAATATTTGTGGGGTTGACGTTACCTTTGTATTGTCCGGTGACATCAAGCCCACGGGTTAGTAATGCCTCTCCATTACTAATCCTATAGTTATATTGTAAATAAAGACACAGACAGAGTAAAGTCTTTTATTTGAAATAAAACACACAGTTTTACTTTCTATTTAAAAATAACAAACACAGTTATAATCGCCTAATGCTCATTCCATTGAAGCCCTCGTCTCCTGTAAGAAAACAAAAATAAAAAACAACAATATCTTATTGATGTGCCATTTCTGGGGCCGTTGAGGGCTGATATTTTTAGCCTCAGAGGGGCCGCATCCAAGGACCCTTTCCTGGCTATTAATATCAGTTCACAGCTGTCTGCCTAGCCTTTGCTGGTTAGATTTTATAGAGGGGACCCTATGTCAATTTTTTCTTGATAACCAGCCTTGCTAAAGCTGACAGCTGAGGGTTAAAGCCCGCAGCTGTCAGTTTTGCCTGGCAGGTTATCAAAAATACAGGGGAACTCACGTATTTTTTTTTAAGTGTATTTATAGCGCAGGCGCCAGGAGATGAATACTCCAATCAGTGGTGCCTGCTCTCACTGTTATCTGCAACAGCAGGCGTAGGCTGATGGGTGTAGTAGTCCCACCTGTTGACGCCTGTGACTGGAGGTAAACTTTTTACCTCCGGTCATATCTGCGGTCTCACGCTGTCATTTGACAGCGTGGGAACCGCAGCGCTCTGACCGGTGGTATTAATCTTGTGTTACCGCATTGTCATGCGGATGAAAGCATGACAAACACCCGATGTTCAGGCCCTCCATTCCTACACTGTCATCTGACAGCGTGGGTACCGTGGTAGTAATATTACCACTGATCAGAGCCACCGGTGTTTTTCGCGCTGTCATGCAGATGACAGCGCAAGGAACACCTAGTGTTCGGGCTGCCGAACCCGGACAATAATACAGACTTCTTGGTGAAGTCTGTGTTCAGGGTCTGTGCCCGAACAGTAGGTGGTCAGTGCGGACCACGAACTTTACTGTTTGGGTTCGCCCATCTCTACAGAAGACATCATTTTATGAAAACTTCATAAGGTGAGTATTTAACAGCCACTGATATCCCTTCACATCAGGTTTCAGATTAATCAGCATCACAACGACATTATGGCTATGCCTTTAGTTTATAGGGCTAAATCCTGCTGACAGGTTCTCTTTAAGCCTTTTTATTTGTCAAAGGTATAATCGATTATACATAGTTTACAATAGACTTGAATATATTTACATAATATTTTTACTATTCTCTTAGAGAAAAAGAGCTCTAGCGATTATGCATTTACTTATTAACTGCAGCTAGAGGTTTTAATTGCCTGACAAAACAGACATCCTCATCATCTGTTGTTCAGTTGTACACAAGAATAAAAGACAATAGCAATCTATAATATTTAAAGAGGTGGTCCACTACAATGTATATTGTGCACATCGATTTAGACCTTTCAAATAAGTCTTTTTGCAAATACCTTATGTTGACATATTTGCCTCTGAGCAGCACTATCGCTCCTCGGTCAGTCCTGAACACATGACCCCCGGCTGCATCACATCTGGTGATGTCACGTCAATGTTTGAACTCTGGAAGTTAACCTCGCATCCCACCTGATTGACTGGGCTGTGGGCGGTGTTTCACCGCACGTCACAGTCCAGTATCCAGCTGTAGAAGCTTTCCCTCTCTCCCATGCTTTCATTGGCAGGGCAACGCAAGTGAGTGCTCGATAGTGTGCTGAGACGTGCAATGAAACACCGCCCACAGCCCAGTCAATCAGGGGAAGTGGCCACAGTCTGCGTGAGACTGGATCATAACTTGGTGATACAAGATCGACTTTCAGAGTCCGGAAGTTGACGTGACATCACCAAATGGCGGTTGCTGCTGGGGGTCACGTGATTGATAGCGCTGCTCAGAGGCAAATATATCAACATAAGGTATTTGCCCAAATACTTATTTGAAAGGTTTAAATCGATATGCACAATATACATTGTAGTGGATCACCTCTTTAACTACTCTTTTACTTAATAAAGTTGACAACTTTGAATACAATCTGCTCATCCTGGGATAATTTTTGGATGATATCCCAGTTATAGCTATAAACCCTTCTCAATCATAGACTCTTACCCTATTACTGCATTTACAACCCATTATTCCTTTTCCCCCTTTATGTTTCTCATTTTATCTTTATTCTGTCTTTATTTTGTTGCTCTCTTTGAAATATTTTCCTTCTTTATTTTATACTTTGTTTTATTTATATGGGACTGAGCTAATAATCTATTATTTTTTCAGTGTACTGTATACTTCCTATTTCTTATAGAGGTAAGTCCATGGATCTTTCCATATTACTCTATATGCCTTTAATGGTGTTCTCCCAGTGGGCCCACCAATGCTTTATCTTTTGGAAAAGATTTTTGATAAAATTGCAAACATACTTTGGCCAAGATTCATTAAAAGTGGAGTTTAGTATTCCAGTCTTAATGAATGGCATGCAGGAATAATGCGCCAAATTAATTAAAAGAAACATCTTATACGTGGATAGCGCCTCACTGTGTCTTGCCGCAAATGTTACTCTGGTCAGGGATTGGAGTAATATTTCTGGAGTAATGTATGTCACCACTATTAATGCCCTGTCCTGCCCTGACTCCTCCCCAGCTACACCCATTTTTTAAGATGCCAAAACAACAAAAGTTGCATAACTTGAGTCAGGGCTTTTGTACTTTGCTTATTTTTTTTTTTTTTTATCAGAAAACACTATAAAATAATAATAATAAATAAAAAAATATGGAACAAAAAACACATGAATAATGTTACATATAAATGTATGCCTTTTGAAAGTCAAAACTCTATATAGTGTATTACAGCGCTCATTTTTACAAATTCGTTCTTAGAAAAGTACTGTACATATCTTCACCGTTCGCACCCCTGGGACGCAGAAACAATCATGTCGCTAACGTGTTTCCACTTCATTATTGAGAAGACGTATAACAGTGAAGGCAGTCACATTGTAATGTTCTAATTACTATAGTCGGTCATATTCAATTTCCTCCAGCAGCCCTCTCGTAGCCAAGAAGCCACTTAAGGGCTTGTTTATTATTCATTTAATTAAATAACAATGAAGCAATCTTTGTACAATTTGCAATGATTTCATTTTTTAGTCCACACTGATGTAAAATAAACATGAATCTGTCACAGCCAATGAGTTAAAGCAGCCTAAACTAATTAGCTTCTGATTACTACAAACCAAAATTTAATAATTTTTTGCCTCTGAAATGTTTTCATAAAATCTGCACTACCAGCTATATTTCAGTATTGAGAGTACCCCAACTCCCAGTTACATCAAGTTCCTCAAGACCACTTTTACTTTCATAGTGCTAAATAGTAAAGTTATAAAGATTTTTTGGTAACACTCATAACCAGACCAAGGATACATTCCCACAGGGAAAATTCACTAATTACCATTTTTCTCAACTTGTATCTTCAGGAGCGAAATACTTACCGGCTTCCCGATTTCCTCTAGGGGCAGGCGCTCCTCTGAGTGACAGCTCAGCACAGCAGCATTGTCATGTCACTGATCTGAACTATATGAGGCAGGCTTTACGTTTGCAGCATCAGAAGCATGGTGGGAACAGAGAGGTGTTCGGGACTGAATGCAGTACTTATAAGAGCTTCTAGAAGTTTGTAGGCACTGGGCATGTTTGGCAAAGTCTCCAATACCGTACATACTGTAGCAGTGGCTAACCTCCTTGGCAGAAAGCTATAAAGAAATAAAACACAAAAGGAAACACAAACAAAAGGAGGCAGACAGAAAAAGCAAGCAAATGACAAACCTGCTTATTTTCATATTGTCTACCAATTTAATAGGATGGGAATAAGCATTTGATGAGATTTCATAAAATTTCACTCTTAAAGGAGAACAAACTACATTTTAATAAATAAATCTTAGAATAAAAAATAAGTTTCTCAATTGGATGCTGTAAAAAAAATGTTCCTGTCCCAAGATAATCTTAATAGTGCCTCTGTGTAATAAATGTGTCTGACTGTGCAGGAACATGGTCGGGTAAACCACATCTCCTGGGCAGAGGGCAAGCAAAAGAGTATACAGACAGGACAGCAGGGGATCGCAGCTGATTCATTCCTGGCACCATCATAGTGTATGACCTCACCGGCGCATACATCTAAATCCCGTTTTGCGAGATTTGTTTGATTTTAATTTTAATAGCATTGCAATATTGTAGAAGCAGAGAAACTTGCCCATCATCTCAGGTGATCCAATATTACTGCGGTAATAATCGTGAAATTTTTGGGAACGTGCCAAATATTATACTCCATTTAAAGTCTGCCAGTTGTGTGTTGTGAAACCAAGTTTCAAAAACCATTAAGTTCTAGAAACATAGAGTATTTTAAACAAAATATCTTTATTGAAACATTGTAATAAAATTATAAAATTATTATGATAGTGCAACCATGAGGTGAGGATTACTCAAAACACACCATAAATTAATTAGTAACCAAAACTGATCAATATAATTATAGTTACAGATGCTTAGATTATTAAATCATTGCTACTATAGACACATATATTATAGCCCAGTGAAAACAGGGATGTTAAAAATCAGGGTTTAATATAAAGTGCTGCGTGCAAGGTCACGTGGAAGGCACGACCCCTGAGGAAGATATGGGCGAAACGCGCATTGGGGCAGCGAGGCTTTCCATACACACCTGCTCATCTTGCTACAGGTAATTATACATTAATATTGATTGTAATTGTGCACAGATCCAATGGATTACAGCGGAGATTTATATCAGGTGCAGCACATTAGCAGCTCATAGGGATACAATGCACTTATGAAGGCACATGTCATTGTACATAGCCCTGTATATAGTCTTGCACATAGCACTTTGGTTCTATTCAAGGAGTGATTTATAGGGATCTATAGGATTTATAGGATTTATGAAGGTATACATTCTTGCACGTGACCTTGCACACAGCACTGTTTCTAGAACTTAATGGTTTTTGAAACTTGGTTTCATAGTTAGTTATTGGAGTATTCCAAATAGTTTTCTAAACTCCATATGAGAACACAAGTGTAATCAGTTGTGTGTTGTTCAAACTATTCACACTTGGTTGCTGACCAATACCATACTATAAGGCCACTGCCTAAAACCGTGGTCATCAGACGTGATCCGATATTACTGTGGTAATAATCGTGACATTTTTGGGAGCATTCCAAATATTATACTCAATATAAAGTCTGCCAGTTGTGTGTTGTTCAAACTATTCACTTTTGGTCACTGACCAATACCATACTATAAGGCCATTGCCTAAAACAGTGGTCATCAGACGTGATCCGATATTACTGCCGAAATAATGGTGACATTTTGGGAGCATGCCAAATATTATACTCCATTTAAAATGGGCAAGGTGCGGGAGAAGGACTATGGAAGTGGACGTGATGTTGATGGTGCATGCAGAGGCCGAGGCCGTGAGCAAGCTGAAATTGTGCCTGCTGAGGGAGCACAGCAAGCACTCAAATCATGTCGCCCTAGCTTCCTGTCCCATTTTCTAGGGAGCTGCAGAATACCACTCTTGAAGGCAGAGCAGTGTGAAAAGGTAGTTGGTTGGATAGCAGATAATGCTTCCAGTCAGTTTGCAACCACCACCCCCCTGTCTTCCACATAGTCCAGTCTCAGTAGCCGTGAGTCTGGACCACATATTCCTCACCCTGATCCTCCTTCCTCCCACTATGCCGAGTGCCCGGAGACAAGTGATCCCACACTTGGACACTCTGAAGAGCTGTTCACTTTTCAATTTATAGATTCGGGCCTCTTGCCCCGTCCACTTCAAGAGGAGCAAGAGGAGATCGCATGTAGCAATGCCCAAATATTTGAACAGGCACGGTCACATGAAGGCAACAGTGGGAAAGTGCAATTACTGTCGCAAGAGGTGGATGATGATGATGAGACACAACTGCC
The DNA here is from genome assembly GCF_046119375.1 of Phyllobates terribilis. Lineage (NCBI taxonomy): Eukaryota > Metazoa > Chordata > Amphibia > Anura > Dendrobatidae > Phyllobates > Phyllobates terribilis. Next base: position 785,238,293 of record NW_027362761.1, read on the forward strand.
AGCAAGTCAAGAGGAAGCCCAGGGTGCGTACGTGGAAGACGAGGTGGTGGACGATGAAATCACTGACCCAACCTGGCAAGGGAACATGTATAGCAAGGACAGCAGCATAGAGGGCGAGAGAGGTGTACCATCAAAACAGGCAGGAACAAGAAGTGGGTTGGCCACAGACACAAGGTGGGCAACTGTTTCCCGGAACACCAACACAAGGGAAGTTGCCAGTCCAATTGTTAGGTCTTCCAGAGTCTGTTCAGATAACTCCAAAAAGGCCATTTGCAACATCTGCCATGCCAGCATCACCAGGGGAAGCAAACTACCAGCCTGACCGCCATCAGCATGCTCAGGAACATGACAGCAAAGCATCCGACTAGTTGGGCTGAACGCCAGGGTCCAGAAACAGTGTCTACGGTTGACACCACTGCCTGTTCCGCTGTTGTGCGTGCACGCCAATCCTCTGTCCATGGCGAAGGCGAAGATGCCTCCCGCCCTGCACCAGTCATTGCACACTTGCATCAGCAACCGCGTCCACGTCATTGTCCTAGAACAGCGTTCAGTTGTCCCTACCCCTGTCCATTGAACGCAAGTGCAAATACGCAGCCAACCACCCACAGGCCACAGCACTAAGCTGTCACATTTCTCAAATGCTTGCACTTGAAATGTTGCCTTTTAGGTCTTGGAGACTGAATCTTTCCGTAACCTCATGGCGGCGGCCGTCCCTCGGTACTCTGTCCCCAGTCGCTGTTAGGTTTTTTCTATTATGCTGGTCACATGACCGTTTTTGCCTATTTAATCCTGCTCCGCCCTTCTGGCCTTGCTGGACTTCATTGTAATTTCTACTCTTAAGCTAGCCAGGTGCTTTGTTACCTTTCTCAGTCAGTTTAGCTAGGTCTTTTGACCTCTATGTTCTATGTTGTTTGTTTGTCTTTTTACTGCTACAATTTCTGCTAGGAGGTGTCCATCTTTCTCCCAGTCCCTAGTTCTTGTAGGGATCCCTCCCTCACATCTATAGGTCTTCGTTCAGACTAGCTGAGGACTTTAGCGGGTCTGATCGCACGATCAGGTTCCCCGTTACATCGTAGGGATCTAGCTTAGTTCTATTGTAGGGACAGATCTCCTGCCTTTCCTTAGTGCTTGTAGCAGATCTTAACATCGGAAGCTGGAAGCACTGCAGCCCTGCCTCGGCCAAGTGGCAACAGGCTGTGCTGAAGCTAATGTGTTAAGGTGACAAACCGCACACCGCTGAAGAGTTGTTGACAGCTGTAACAGAGCAGGCAGATCTGTGGCTGTCACCGCTGAACCTACAGGCAGGCATGGTCATGTGTGACAATGGCCGTAACTTGGTGGCGGCTCTAAAGGCTCGGCAACCTCGCACATGTACCATGCCTGGCCCATGCGCTCAACCTAGTGGTTCAAAAATTTCACAAAACCTCCCCGGATCTGCCTGAGCTGTATGTGAAAGTACGCCACGTGTGTGCCCATTTCAGAAAGCCACCTACAGCTTCTGCCACCTTCGCTGTGCTTCAGCAGTGTTTGCATCTTCCAACTCACTGACTGGTGAGCGATGTCACCACACGTTGGAACTCAACATTGCATATGTTGGGAAGGATTTGTGAGCAGCAGAGGGCAGTTGTTGAGTACCAGCTTCAACACGACCATCTGTATTCAGTTCAGCCTCCACACATGAGAGCTGATGAGTAGGCATGGATGTCTGTGCCATCCTCCAAAACTTTGAGGACTCCACCAAGATGTTGAGTGGCGATGACGCCATAATTAGCATCACCATCCCGCTTCTGTCTACTGAAACACTCGCTGCTCACAATTAAAGAGAAGGCATTGCAGGCAGAGCACGATGAGATGGAGCAAGGAACTATACAGGGTGATGCCACACAGCCCAGCCTCATCTCATCTGAACGTGGATTGGGTGATAATGAGGAGGAAGAGGAACAGGAGTTGTTTTCCTGCGCTACAGACGGTACCACCCATATAACAGTCATACTGTCTGTCCAGCATGGATGGTCTGAAGAGAGGGAGAATGAGTAGGAGGACCAGGAGGATGAGGAGGAGGAGAGCATGGACAGTCGTCCTCTTGGTCAGGACAGGGAAGTCTTGGCTGTTGGCAGTCTGGCACACATGGCTGATTTTATGTTCCTCTGCCTTTCCCGTGACCCTCATGTTGTACGCATTTTGGCCAACTCGTTGGTCACACTTCTAGACCCACGCTACAAGGAGAGCTTTCTATCTCTCCTTCCCGTGGCGGAGAGGTCTAATAAAATGTTGCAGTCCCCTTGTTGGGAATTTTTTTAATAATTCTGCATCTGTAAACGCTGGCGGCAGAGGTCACAGTTTGTTGTACAACCAAGGAGTACAGGTGAGAGAGACACAAATACAATGCAGCAGAGGCAGGGGAACACTGCCAAAGGTCTGGGACAGTTTTCTCAGACCCTCCAAGCGCTCAGGCCGTGATGCGCGAGGTACTCTGACAAGGAGGGAAACGTTTTGGAAGATGCTGAAGGAGTACCTTGCCAACTGTACCAACGTCCTCCATGATTCCTCTGTGCCTTATAAAAACTATTGGGTATCCAAGCTGGACACATGGCATGAACTGGCTCTCTACGCCTCGGAGGTTTTGGCCTGCACCGCCACTAGCGTTTTGTCAGAGCTGGGTTTTTAGTGCCACCGGGGGCATTATAACTGATAGGCGCATACACCTGTCAAATGAAAATGCTGACAGGCTGACTCTTATAAAAATGAACAAGGGCTGGATTGGGGCAGACTTCTCAACACCACCGGATGATAGCAGTGGAACATAAAGTCAAAATCCAGTGTTTTTTTTGAGGGGGAAACTATTCCCATGCACCTCTTCACACCCAGACATGGGTATACGCTTCTGGATTTCATCTCTTTTATGTTGTCCTCCTCCTTCTCCTTCTCCTCATCCTCCACCACCATATCACCAGGGTGACCGTGATGCAACACCCACATAATTTTTTAAGGGTGTTTATGATGTCCGTAGGTAATATTTTTAGAGGCCTACCTTCAACATTCTGTTTGTTATACAGTATGTTCATGTATACTCCCCTGGGGTAAATGTTTTTCAGCCCAATCACTTTGTGCATGGGCATGACAAGTATAGGAGACCTACTCCTTAATAATGGGAACAATTTTTTGAATGAGGCCCTCATCTATGTCTCTTCAAAGGGGTATTGGAATGCGTCCAAATTTTTGGCAGCCCTTGCAGTTACTGCTGCCCTTCTAACAATAGTAAGGGCTGTCTAATGACCTTGTAAAAACAGGCTTTGTGACTTTCACATTCCCTCCTTCATAAATGAAACAAGATGTGCCTGTTCATGTCTCACACACCACATGGCCAGATAAGGTAGTAAAATGTTAAAATGATATTTACCAGTGAATGCATTTTTCACCGTTGAAAGCAATGCAAAAACGCATCAAAAATGCTACGTGTGAACATAGGCCATGGTGTGGAGGAGCATTTTTATTTTTGATTATTTATTTTGCCTTATATACAAGTCAGTACCCTGGAAAGAATGTTTCTTAACATTTTTTCAAGGAAAGTCCATTTTGGCTTCGTTTTTGTATGTTTTATTGTGAGTCCGTAAAAGTGGCGTAATACTATTTGACAACATTGTTCACAGCAGTGACCTGAGATGCAGAGATACTTCCAGGGGTCTTTCCCATGCTGTTCCCATATAATTTGAGCACTGTTTTCATCGATTTGGCCAATTTATAGGCCCCCTCCAGTCCTCCGGGGGGGCCACCGGAAAAATGCTCGAGTTTCCCATTGACTTACATTGGGCTCCTTGCTCAGGTCGAGCACCCAAGCATTACGATTTGCTCGACCTGAGCAACGAGCACCCGAGCACTTTAGTGCTCACCCATCACTAGTGGCTACCTTACTATTACTGACAGCATACAACAGGGCCCCTTTCTCGAAATGTGTGCAGGTCCCAGTGGTGCTCTAAATCTCTTCCTAGTCCTATCTCCTCTTGCTGGACTAGACTGCTGTTTCTATTTCTGTCAACCACTTGCTGGTGAAACCTCCTATGTAATGTTTTTTTTCACCATCATAAAGCAGATAGAATTACAGATTGTCTATGTACACAAGGAAATGAGTGATGGCACTAAGTTTTAGACCAAATAGACAACCTCCAACCCCACCCCTGTTTTTTACTGCAATCTAAGTAATGACTAATCAGTGAAGAAGCAGGAGGTATGGATGCTTTTAAATGAGGAAATTCTACAGCAAGAATCCAAACTTTTAATGATGATCTGCACGAGGGGGCGGAGTGCAGTGCAAGGTGACTCATTTAAAGGAATAAGCCTCTTAATAAATCAGGCGAAGCACAAAGTAGAGTGCGCTTCACCACAAATCGTACGTTAGTCAACAAAGGGAGTAAGATTCCTAGCATGATGAACACTACCACTCTTCATAAATTTGACGAGTAGAGGTCGCTACCCTGCCACGCCTCCATCCTAACCCAGCTCCGTCGTTTTTATTGGAACCAGGCAAAAATAACAAGAAAATGCCAAAAGTCGGCAAATTTTTGTACAATCTCACATCTAGCAAAAAATGCGCCATTTTTCAAAGCTTATTGCTCCAGATTTCTGGCAAAGCTTTGATGAATCGTGATCTAAGTTTTCTGGGTTTACAGACCTTTCATGTATGTTATTAGCCCTTTCCCAACATGGCTATTTTCCATTTTTGCATTATTATTTTGCATTCTCCTTCTTCCAAGAGGCATAACTTTTTCTTGCTTCTGTTGACATAGGCATATTAGGGCTTGTTTTTGCAGGATAAGTTGTGTTTGAATAGCACTATTCATTTTATCCTGTGATGCACTGGAAAGCTGGAAAAAAAACTCAAAGTGCATTGAAATTGCAAAAAAAGGTGCATTTCCACAATTGTTGGTAGTGACAATGAAAAAATTGGGGTGAAATCTGTAAAAAAATAAATAAATAAAAATTTAGCTTGTGTTGCCATATTCCCAGACTTGTAACATATAAAATTTTCTGTCCATGGAGCTATTTGAGAGCTTGTTTTTTGCGCCCTTACCCGTTGTTTTTATTGCTACCATTTTAGGGTAAATAAGATGTTTCAGTCACCTCTTACTGCATAATTCTGGCATTTAGATTTTTTTCCTCATTACGCCGTTTATCGATAGGCTTTTATAAAATTTATTAAACCAATGGATCAGGCTTTTATAGACATAGTAATTCCACATATGTTTTTTTTTTTAATGGGGTAGAAGGGGGTAACTTGAACTTTTATATATATTTTTTTTGCATATTTTTAAAAACATTTTATTTACCTTTCATTGTATTTTTTAGTCCCCTTAGTGGACTTGAACCTGTGGTTATCCAATCACTTTTGCTATATACAGCAATACCACAGCATTGCTATATATAACAAATATCACAGTCTCCTATGAACGACAGCCAGAAACTGGCATTAACAGGATTACTGGATAACAGGCATGAGGGTCTTCAGCAGACACCAGGCTGTGATGGCAATCCATCGCTGCCCCGCAATTGCGTCAAGGGGGGTACAGATGGAGGCATAGAATGACGCGCCCTCTGCCAGCACTCAGCAAATGCCGCTGTCAGAGATTGACAGTAGCATTTAACAGGTTAACAATGTGGGTGGAGTTTTTCACGCTGGTCTTGATAAGGGGGCTGTCTGGAGATTGAGGCTATTGATTCATTACAAGGCAGGCTCTTCTTAATGAATCAGATGAGATGCAAAGTGTCATGCGCCTCCATGTGTGCCTTGCACAAATCTTACTCCCGCTGGAGTAAGATTTAGGCTGTGTGCCCACAATGTGTTTTTTAAGCGTTTCCGCAGCAGCAAAATTGCTGCAGAAACGCTTAAAAAATGCATGGTAGAAGGCCTGCCATGTTCTCCAATGATAATCCGCATGTGCTGGCCCATACTGCGGAAATTTCCGCTGCGGATTATCATTGCGGAAAAATACGCAGCATGTCCATTAATTTTGCGGACACGCCATTGCCGCCATTGACTTGCATTGAAACGCATATTATCCGTGTCAGCACATTTGCACACACGGATAATATGCGTTTCTATGTGCGGATGGTACCCAGGCCTGGAGGAGAGGAGACTCTACTCCAGACCCGGGTACCATAGAAACTGTTAAAGAAAGAATAAAAAATAAATATTATATTTACCTTCTGATGGCCCGCGGTCTCCTTGTCTTCACTTGCCAGCAGCTCGCGATGGACTGAAGGACCTGCGCTGACGTCATTTAGTCATGTGACAGCAGGTCCTTCAGTGTAGTGTACAAGCCAGGATGGAGCGAAGCAAGACTCCGGGGGCCATCAGAAGGTAAGTATAGATTTTTTTTTTTTTTTTTTTTTTTACCATTTTCTCGGGTCACATTATATAAATCCATGCTGTTTGCATGGATTTATATAGTGTGACCAAGTTGTCAAGCACTTTCCAAGTGATGCTAAAATCGCTTGGAAAGCGCTTGACAACCCGCATGCAGAAATGCATGTGAAGAACGCTTCACATCCGCATGTCCCTGGCAGGAAAACGCATGTACAATCCGCATGTACAATCCGCATGCGTTTTTTCTGCCAGGGAGATGCAGAAACGCTCAGGAAAAAATCCTGAACATTTCCGCATCGTGGGCACATAGCCGTAATGGTGTAGACTCTACATTGTAGAAAATGCCGCTGATCGTTAGGAGTCGGCACACCGCAGCTCTTTGATGGAGCTGGGCAAAAATGGAGTGGGAATGACAAATGCCATAATATTTTTGGGCAACCTTGCACTGCACAAAAATATTGCGACATTTAAAAGCTTTTTACGCCAGAATTCAGGCGTAAAAACTTTGGTGAATCGGACCCTGAGTGTGTATTTATGGTATGTACATGTAGTAACAATGCTTATGTAATAAATTTGTGTTTTTTAATGTGTTCTGAATGTTTTTATTTAAGGTACAATTCTTTAGAAACAAAAATCTTAAGTTGAAAAAATGGCCAACATATTGTATTCTATATTAACCCCTATATATCGACATTTACTAAAACCTAAAAAAAAATTCTGCGTAAATAGAACTGTACTATTAAGTATGCTGATCATTTAATAGGAATGATAAAATATTTTAACGCAGAATAATTATACCTGTAGTTAACAGGAGAAACATGAGAGGTGGTAATACCATGCAGTCGTAGTAGATGACAAGCAGAAAATTACAGCTAATGAGAGTGCGGTTGTCTGGTAATTACTTCATATCCATTATATAAATCAATCAGACATGACATTAATTCATAGTGATTCATTATTACATCATTCCAATGGAAATGTATTATATAAAGAACAAAGAGCATAATTGCTACACTTTGTATTATATAATTAAATGATCATAATGGCAATCACCTCCAGGAAAATTAAATATACTAATTGATACAGAAAGTTCTAATTCTATTTCTAAATATTCATCAACAGACACAATAATTAAGAATTTAACGTGAGTTTCAGTTCCTTCAATAATTCTAAGGTGATATATATTGTCCTTGAACTAATGCATTTTTGCTGTTTTGTTTTCCAGTTTTATAAAATAAAAATCGAACAGGCTGAAATAACAAAATGAACATTATTTCTTAATTGAAGCCCCTTCCAATCCATACAGGGCAGCAGTGGTGATATCCCATCTACAGCACATCACTGGGCTCAGCAATCTTGTGCTGTCTACCTAGACATCACCACTGAGACCAGTGATTGGCTGCAGCAGTCACATATTAGAGGCACAACATCAGTGTCGGACTTGGGTGCCAAGGGCCCACCAGTAACCAACTCCGGGGCCCCACTTTTCAACTCCATGGAAATGTGACCTTATCCTCAATCACAAATTTATATAATAATAAACTGAGTAGATTAAATGAATAAGATGCTGCCTTTGTCTGTACATAGTGATTGGGGTATATTGTGCCAAGTACTACTCATATAAGAGGGTGGTGGCTCACCGGAGGATTCTCCTGTTCTCCTGTGGGCCAGTCCAAGCATGCACGACATCACCACTTCATCCCTTTGGTGCTCCTGAGAGTTATTTGTTCAAAGAGGTGGCACTTGAGCAGCAGGGGCTTCATTAGATAAGTAATGCTTTCTTTATTATTTTAACCCCTTACTACCAAAGCCAGTTTTAACCTCCCTGACACAACCTCATTTTTCAAATCTGCCATGTGTAAATTTATGTGGAACTAACAATGCCAGTAATTCTAAGATTGTTTTTTCGTGACACTTTGTACTTCAGGGTAGTGGTAAATTTTACTTCGATAAGATTTGCTTTTATTTATGAAAATATTAGAAATTTGGAAGAAAAAAACCCTGAAAAATTAGCAATTTTCAAATTTTATTATTTATGCCATTATTGCAGATAGTCATACTGCACAAAATAGGTAAAATGCATAATTTCCCACATGTCTACCTTATGTTTGCAGCATATTTAAAATGTCCTTTCATTTTTTAGGATGTTAGAGGAGCTTAAACTTTAGCAGAAATCTTTATTTTTTTTTTAAAACAAAATCTATTATTTTAGATACCTTTTTAGTATTGAAGTTACTTTGAGGGGCCAATACAAGAGAAAACTCTAAAAACTGATATTAATGACCCCTCCTCTCAAGGTAATTAAAACCGCATTCAGGATGTTTGTTTACTTTTTAGTTGTTTCACAGGAATAAATGCAATGTAAAATGAAAAAAATGAAAAATTATATTCTTTCAATTAAAATGTTCATTTAGCCTCAAATTTTTCATTTTCAAAAGGGGTGATGAGAAACAATGCACCCCAAAATCCCCTACAAATCATATGAGTTCTGGCCCCTACAGACCAGTTAGATGCTCCTAATCAACTCATTACCTGCATTAAAGAAAGCTGTCTTGCATAGTCACCTGTATAAAAGACTCCTCTCCACAGACTCAATTAATAAGTCAGACTCTAACCTCTATAACATGAGCAAGACCAAAGAGCTTTCTAAGGCTATCAGGGACAAGATTATAGACCTGCACAAAGCTGGAATGGGCTACAAAATCATAAGTAAGACGCTGGGTGAGAAGGAGACAACTCTTGGTGCAATAGTAAGAAAATGGAAGAAATACAAAATGACTGTCAATCGACATCGATCTGGGGCACCATGCAAAATCTCACCTTGTGGGGTATCCTTGATCATGAGGAAGGTGAGAGATCAGCCTAAAACTACATGGGGGAACTTGTTAATCTCAAGGCAGCTGGGACCACAGTCACCAAGAAAACCATTGGAAACACATTACGCCTTAAAGGTTTAAAATCCTACAGTGCCCGCAAGGTCCCTCTGCTCAAGAAGGCACATTTGCAGGCCCTTTGAAGTTTGCCAGTGAACACCTGGATGATTCTGTGAGTCATTGGGAGAAGGTACTGTGGTCAGATGAGACAAAGATTGAGCTCTTTGGCATTAACTCAACTCGCCATGTTTGGAGGAAGAAGAAGGATGAGTACAACCCTAAGAACATCGTCCCAACCGTGAAGCATGGTGAGGGAAACATTATACTTTGGGGGTGCTTTTCTGCAAAGAGGACATGACGACTGCACTGTACTGAAGGGAAGATGAATGGGGTCATGCATCGCAAGATTTTGGCCAACAACCTCCTTCCCTCAGTAAGAGCATTGAAGATGGGTCATGGCTGGGTCTTCCAGCAATGACCCAAAACATACAGCCAAGGCAACAAAGGAGTGGCTCAAAAAGAAGCACAGTAAGGTCATGGAGTGGCCTAGCCAGTCTCCAGACCTTAATCCCATAGAAAACTTATGGAGGGAGTTGAAGCTCCGAGTTGCCAAATGACAGCTTCAAAATCTTAATCTGCAAAGAGGAGTGGACCAAAATTCCTCCTGACATGTGTGCAAACCTCATCATCAACTACAAAAAAGTCTGACTGCTGTGCTTGCCAACAAGGGTTTCGCCACCAAGTGTTAAGTGTTGCTTGCCAGTGGGATCAAATACTTATTTCTCACTGCAAAATGCAAAAAAAATTATCTAATTTACACAATGTGATTTTCTTGATTTTTTGGGGGGATATTCTATCTCTCAATGTTAAAATTAACCTACCCTTAAAATTATAGACTGTTCATGTCTTTGTCAGTGGGCAAACTTACAAAAACAGCAAGGGATCAAATACGTATTCCCCCCACTGTATGTTGTCAAAGCCTACTTCTTTGGGCACAGGGCATGGCATGGAGGGGAAGAAGTACTCTTTGGAGCACAAATTTGGCTGAAATAGACTGTGAACCCAAGTCGTATTTGCAAAGTCCCAAAGATGCCGTAACAGGAGAAACCCCCATAAGTGACCTCATTCTATAAACTACACCCCTCAAGAAATTCATCAAGGTGTGTAGTGACCATTTTAGCCCTACAGGTGTCTCATAAAAGTTTGGGATGGAAAAGTGGTCAAAAACTATTGTTTGGATTTACAGCAGAGCTTTCAAGGGAAGAAATGCTATTTAGACTTTTGAGCATAAATTTGGCTGAAATAATTTGCAGGTGGCACTTACAGAGCCTCTGAGGTACCAGAACATCAGAAAAAAAACCAAAGTGACTGTATTTCAGAAAATATCCCCTCAGGGAATTCATCTAGGTGTGTAATGACCATTCTTCTACACAGGTGTTTCACTGATTTTTTACCATTGGATGGACATTTAGGCTATGTGCCCACGATGCAGAAATGCTCCGGATTTTTCCTGAGTGTTTCTGCATCTCCCTGGCAGAAAAAACGCATGCGGATTTTACATGCGTTTTTTCAGCCAGGGACAAGCGTTTGTGAAGCGTTTTTAGTATGCAATTTCACATGCGGGTTGTTAAGCGCTTTCCAAGTGATTTTAGCATCACTTGGAAAAGTGCTTGACAACTTGGTCACACTATATAAATCCATGCAACCGGCATGGATTTTATATAGTGTGACCAAGTTAGTTAAAAAAAAGAATAAAAATGGTAAAAAACAAACAAACATATAATCACCTTCCGATGGCCCCCGGTCTCCTTCTCCGATGCGTACCGTCTCCCCGGTGTCTCACGGTGGTGTAAAAGGACTTCCATGATGTCATTTAGTCATGTGACAAGTCACGCGACCGCCGACGTCAGCAGTTGCGTGACCTGTCACATGATTCAATGATGTCATGGAAGGTCCATTTACTCCATCGCGAGCCACTGGGGAGCCAAGACGTACCGGATAGAAGACCAGGGGATAGCAGAAGGTGAGTATAATGTGTATTTTTATTTTAAAACATTTTTTTTTACAGGTACTATGGCACCCGGGTCTGGAGGAGAGTCTCCTCTTCTCCAGACCCGGGTACCATCCGCGCATTGAATCGCTTAATATCTGCATGTGCACATGTAGTCATGCGGATATTATGCAATTCAATGCAAGTCAATGGCGGCAATTACGCTGTGTGTCCGCAAAATAATTGGTAGTGCTGCGGATTTTTCCACAATGATAATCCGCAGCGGATGCCTAAAAGTGACACCATTCTAAAAACTGCAGCCCTCAAGGTGCTCAAAACCACATTCAAGAAGTTTATTAACCCTTCAGGTGCTCCACAGGAATTAATGGAATATGAAAGGAAAAAATAAACATTTAACTTTTTTTCACAAAAATTTAACTTTAGACCCCATTTTTTTTAGTTTCACAAGGGTAACAGGAGAAAATGGACCACAAAATTTGTTGTGCAACTTCTCTTGAGCACACTGATACCCAATATGTGGAGGAAAACCACTGTTTGGGCGCACAGCAGGGCTCGGAAGTGAAGGAGTGCCATTTAACTTTTTGAATGTAAAATTTGCTGGAATAATTAGCAGACATCATGTCGCGTTTGGAGAACCCCTGACATGCCTAAAAAGTGGAAACCATTATGGTTACAAGTGACACCATTAAGGAAACTAGAGCCCTCAAGGAACTTGTGTAGATGAGTGCTGAGCACCTTGAATCCCTAGGTGCTTCACAGAAGTTTATAAAGTTGAGCCATGAAAACAAAGAAATCACATTTTTCCACAAAAAAAAAAAATTTTAGCAACAAATTTTGCATTTTCACTAGGGTAACATGAAAATTTGCACCATAAAATTTGTTGTTCAATTTCTCCTGAGTACGCAGATGCACGATATGAGGAGGAAAACTACTGTTTTGGCACACTGCAGGGCTTGGAAGTGAAGGAGTGCTATTTAACTTTTTGAATGTAAAATTTTCTGGAATAAATAGCAGACGCCATGTCGCGTTTGGAGAGCCCCTGATGTGCCTAAAAAGTGGAAACCCCTAACAAATGTCACCATTTTGGAAACTAGACCACTCAGGAAACTTATCTAGATGTGTGGTGAGCACTTTGAACCCTCAGGTGCTTCACAGAAGTTTATAACATTGAGCCGTGAAAATAAAAATAATCACATTTTTCCCTCAAGAATGTTTTTAGGCCAAAATTTTTCATTTTTACAAGGGTAAAAGGAAAAAATGGACCCCAAAAATTTGTTGTGTAATTTCTCCTGAGAACACAGATACTCCATATGTGGTCGAAAACTACTTTTGAGGCATAGTGCAAAGCTCAGAAGTGAAGAAGCATTATATTGGAGTTCAGATTTTGCTGGATTGGTTTGATGGTGCCATGTCATATTGGCAGAGCCCCTGAGGTGCAAGATCAGCCGAACCCCCCATAAGTGACCCCATTTTACAAACTACACCTCTCAATGAATTCATCTAGTGGTGCTGTGAACATATTGACACCACAGGTTTGTCACAGAATATCATACCATTGGGCAGTGAAGAAAAAATAATTACATTTTTACCACCAAAATTTTGTTTTAGCCCCAGATTTTACATTTTCACACTGGGAAATGGGTAAAAATGGCACCAAAATTTGTTCCACAATTTCTGCTGAATGCAGAAATGCCTCATATGTGGCAGTGCAGTACTGCTTAGCCATACGACGAGACTGGGGAGGGACGGAGTGCTTTTTGCCTCTTGGAGTGCAGATTTTCCTAGAATAGTTTACGGACTCCATATACTGAGCCCCTATGTGCTAGAAGAGCAGAATCCCCCTCAAGTTACTCAATTTTGGAAATTATACCCCTTTGTAAATTTATCTACAGGTGTAGTGATGATTTTGACTCCATGGGTGTTTTCCAGAAACAAGCAGCAGCAGATGTTGCTAAGTGAAGATTGCAAACTGCCACTGTAGTGACCAGTACATTGTAGTGACCAGTAAGTTATGCCCTGCTCTTGCTTCTGGGGACATGCACCTGAAAATTAGGCGGGCTCTCATCGCTACGGGAATGCCAAACATGTGGATGCTAACTGCGGTTTTGACACATACAGGAGCTCAGAAGGGAGGGGGACATTTGGATTTGGGAGTGCAGAATTTGTTGGATTTCTTTTAGAGGGCGAGGAGCCATTTCATTATTTCAGAGCCTTTGTGCTACCAGTAACGTGGAAGCCCCCTATATATTTGTTAACAGATGACGGACCTGAGTGGAGGCTTTTTTTGTGTGTGGAGTTGAAGCTTTTATTGGGAACATTTACATAACATTTGGGATCACATTTATCCTGTGCTCTACTCTGAGCACTTATATCGGGGTTTCCATCTAAATCTCCAAGTGACGTGATTCAGATGAAATCCTCAAGGGATACATTCACTATAATGAGGCAATAGAGTTACTCTGGAGTCCATCTGGCCTCTGTTCAGCGTCGTCATTCATTTCAGAAGTGCACAAAACTGTGTCCAATGGCACTTTTATGCATGCCTAATAAAAAGACGGACACCTCCAGATTATAGGCCAGACGGCAAACACAGTGCTTCCATCTGCCTCACAATAGGGAATCTTCCACAGGGGGTTTCGTCTGAATCACATATTTCAGAGACTTACACGGAAACCCCGGTGTAAGCACAGAGCGCAGGATAAATGTAAGCCTAGCCTTACTGTGATCTTTGGGATGCAGAAAGAACCAATCAGCAGCAGGTGAAGAATTGGTTTTATTTATTTTTGATGACATTTCTCATGTGGTATAAGTGATTAGACGACATTATTCTTCAGGTCAGTGCGACTACAGTGACACCGGATTTATATCGGGTTTTTATGATTGGCAGCTGCCACACACTAAAAGACGCTTTTTATTGTAAAACAAGTTTTTGCATCGTCATATTTTGATAGCTATAATTTTTTCATATTTTTGCCAACAGAGTCACGTGACAGCTTGTTTTTTGCAGGACGAGTTGACGTTTTTATTAGTACCACTTTTGGGCAAATTACATCTTTTTATCGCTTTTTATTCCGTTTTTTGGGAGGCAGAAAAAACAGCAATTCAGAATTGCTTTTATGGGATTTTTTTATGCCATTCCGCGTGTGGTAAAATTGATAAGGCAGCTTTATTCTTCGGGTCAGTACGATTACAGTCATATCACACTTTTATCGTTTTTTTATATTTTGGTGCTTTTACACAATAAAACTATTTTTTAGAAAAAATAATTATTTTTGCATCGCTTTATTCTGAGAGCTGCAACTTTTTTAATTTTCCACTGATGGAGCTGTTTGGTGGCTTGTTTTTTGAGGGACAAGATGGCGTTTTCAGTGGTACCATTTTTATTTTCACGTGTCTTTTTGATCACGTTTTATTCCACTTTTTGTTTGTCGGTAACATAATACAGCATAGTTTTTTGCCTGGTTTTTCATTTATTTTTTTACGGTGTTCACTGAAGGAGTTAACTGGTGGGACAGTTTTATAGGTCAGGTCGTTATGGACGTGGCGATACCAAATATGTGTACTTTTTTTTTTTTTACACAGATAAATGTACTTATTGGATTAATATTTTTTCCTATTTTTTGTTCTTTACTTTGTGATTTTTTTTTTATATTTTTACAATTTTTATTAACTTTCTTTTTACTTTTTCACATTGTCCCAGGATGGAACATCAACTTTACACAGTCAGATCAGCGATCTGATACTCTGCAATGCATCTGCACTGCAGAACATCAGATCAGCGTCTGACAGGCAGGAAGGAGGCGTCTCAGCTCCTGCTCTGAGAGCAGGAGCTGACACATCCGCCTTCCTGAAGGCCCCTGAAGGACCCCGTGGCCATCTTGGGACTGGGGGTCACCATGGAGACCATCAACACAATGCATCGCATTGCATTGTGCTGATGGAATCACAGAGGGAGCATTTGTGGCGCCCAGCTGCGCTTGGTACTACAGATCCTAGAAGTGTGCATTAATGGAATCCTCCACAAGAGGCCCCCTTAAGCATTCACACACCTCCACCTTCCACCTCAGACCACCAGAGGGAGCCCGTTAGGGATATAAATAGGGAAGGTGGCGCTATGCAGTTAGTCAGTCGGGAGTCTAGAGTCTAGCAGTCAGTCTGGAGTGCACAGAGAGTGAAGAGCTGTGTGTGGGGAGAAGCACGCGGGTAGCTGTGTAGGCAAGCTAGGCCTCCAGCGGTCCTGAAGCCCAGTCTAGACTCAGGAGCTCAAGTAAGTGAGCTTAAGGTGTGGGTGTGCCGACGCCTGTAAGAGCGGTGAAGAGCGGCAAGCTGCCGTTAGTGTGAGTAGCCTAGTGAGGGCCCGAGCGCGGCCGAAGGCTAGAGGAGTGAGTAGCAGTGGGGGCAGAGGAGCTTACCCTGCTCACCCCGAAACTTTACCGGACACCGGATCCGAGCTTACCGGGATCTCTACGACCCAGTAAGGCATAACCGGAATCCCTGGAGAACTACAGGTCCCAGGATCACCAGAGAGCTGATACGTAACAGAGCCAAGAGAGACATAGGCCCCTTAAGCTGGGAGCGTGCACTCCAAGAGAAGGCCCTACCACAACATCAGATGGTGCAGGACAGAGACAAAGTTAGGCTTAGCTTCAGGCAGGTCAGAAACTTACTATGCAGAGGCAAGAAACAGGAGGCCCTACACCCGCTCATTGGGGAGGATCCTGATATGCACCCTTCACCCTACAGTGCTTCGGGATGTGCCTGAATTACCACCAGTAAAAGGTACTGAAGTGACTATCGTGTCTGTCCTTGTTCTTGCTCTGACCCGGCTGGGTCTCGCCTGTCCTGCATCCCCCTCTCCATACACTGCCCTGAGGCCTAGCTCCACCTGTGGGGAATTATACTATCGAGCTGCCTTATCACCGGCCTCAGCGGACTGCGGCAGCGCTGGTGATTCTCACCAGAAACCACAGGTGGCGTCACGAACTTCCATAAAATTAGCAAACCAAACCACCCTTTAAAAAGCTGACCCCAGGGTACGGGCCCAGGAGCCGACCACTGCGACATCCCCAAGGTCAGGCAAAAGGCCCGGGTACCGAGTTTTCCCCATTCCCCTGGGCTAGTCACATTGGGCATTGCTGCGGGATGTCAGCTCTCACATAGAGCTGACACCCGCATGTGATCGCGGCGCCCTCAGCGTGAGCCCGTACGATCACTGCGCCATATATATACTGCTCTTTGTGGGAATGCAGCTCCCGCAGAGCAGTATATGTTTGGCGCATGTTGGGAAGGGGTTAAAGAAAATTTATGAAAGGAACTAATGCTCAGAGTTCATAGAAAGAGCCCACAGAACCTTCAGGATTTGAAGAGTGTTTGGAAAACTGGGTAAAATAATATCTGAGCAATGCATTTGACGCGCCCCCTGGGCCTGTGTTGTGCAGGGGATACCCGGAGCCGGATCGCTGGGGGTTGTAGTCTCCGTGGCGCTGACCCGGTCCGTGCCCAGGGTGGTCAATTCAGTGGCAGTCTTAGTGTAATAACAAATGTCCGACTACGCCACCCGTGGATTGCGGTCAGTGGGGACCGCCGCTGCGCTACAGACCGCTGAGGCTGATGTTGTTTGCGCAGCCGAGTATGGGATAACTCCCCGCGGGAGAAGTATTGCCTCAGGGCAGCTAGTGTGGATGATGGGAGTGATGGTGTGAGCGTCCCAGTACTAATGGTACTGGTGCGGCGATGAAACACAGAGACGTGTGGTGCAGTTTCCAATGCTTTACTCACAGTTCTCATCCAGGTCACTTGTGCACATGAAGGACCGCCTGAGCCGTGCTGCGTTCACCAGGCAAGGGGTTCGACCAACTCCCAGGCAATTCCAGAACGTGGCACAGGGCTCCCTTCTCTTCCCTTCTCTGGCCGTCCTCACCAGTGACCCACCTTTGTCCAGCTTCCTCGGGCCTTCTATTGGCGAAACCTATCTCCGGTTTCCCTGACCCTACGTGGCATGCTTTCCTGGTGGATGTAGTGAGGGGTCGCACCAAGATGTGGTCACAACCTCCGGTCCTTGGCTGAGGAATCTGTTGCCTCCACCAATTTGGGTCCCGGTACCCTGCTCTGCCAACGCTTCACCCGCAATCTCCTGGGCCTTTGGGGTTCCTTCTGCCTTCGTGTCTCTGGGCCTTTCTCTGTGTTCCAGTTCCTTGTTTCCTTTTTTATTTCCTTTGCTGTTCCTTCTCCTCTCTCTCTCTCTCAGGCCCCGGCCTCCTGACAAGGCCTGCCCGTGGAGCAGAGTCCATGCAGCAGCTCTGCTCCCTGTCACTTCTCTTCAGACTCAACTTCTTCTTCTTTCTCCTAACTGAACTGACTACTCTAAGATGGTGCCCACCTTATATACCTCCTTCTAACACCCGAGCCCAGGTGACTAGCAACCAATGGGCTCCTACCTATGCCCAGAGACCCACCCCTATCTGCTCCTACACCACTGGGTTTTCCTCCCCCTCCCCACTCCAGCCAGGGACAGAAGCTGTCGTGCCTGCACTTCTGTGGGAGCACCGTTGAGCTGTCCCTCGGAAATGGGGTGTGTGTGGTGCATGCAGCCTAACGAGTCTTAGTCCACACACCATCCTTACCCGGGAGTGGAATATCACACCTCTGGTTTGAGGTGCAATACCCCTGTAGCAGCCGAGCCCTCGGGGTGCTACACATTCAACTAATTTCTCCATAGAGGAGTCGTCCTGAAGCTATCGTCACCAACAAAGACTTTTGTATGAAGTATTAGCTAAATTTCAGTAATTGTGTTCAATACTTTTTCCCTGTGTCATTTCTCATTATTACACATAACTTAACCCCTTTCTGACGTATGACCGGCACGGGGCGATCGCCGCCGGGTGTCAGCTGATTGTCACAGCTGACACCCGGTACTATGTGCAGGGAGCGGTCCCGCACTGTTCCTGGCACATTAACCCCCTCAATGCTGCGATCGAAGTCGATAGCAGCATTGCGGTGGCAAGAGGAGGTGATCGGAATACTCACCTCCTCTTCCGACCTCCAGCGCTGTCTGCCGCGGCTTCCCGGATGTTGCCATGATGACCCGAAGTCGTCATGACAACATCCGGGTCACCAGACAGCAGGAAGATTCTTTGGTCATGCGGAGTGCATGACCAAACTATCTTCGCACTGTGCTGCACTGACAGCCTGTATAGCACAGGAATGGTGCAGCATTCCTGTGCTATACATGCGATCAGAATAAAAAAAGTGAAAGTCCAAGAGTGGGACACAAAATAAAAGTCCAAAAAGTGTTAAAAAATGAAAAAAAAAATTGTAAAAATATAAAAAAAAAAATAAAAAAAATAATCCACCAAAAATAAAAATATAATGTACCCATCAATAAATATTATTATGAAAAAAAAAATAAAATAAAATAAAAGTACACATATTTGGTATTGCTGCGTCCGGAACGACCTGACCTATAACACTGTCCCACTAGTTAACCCCTTTAGTGAACACGGTAAAAAAATAAAATAAAAAACGAAGCAAAAAAACAATGCTTTATCATCATATTGCCAAACAAAAAATGAAATAACACGGAATCAAAAAGACGAATATAAATAAAAATGGAAAACGTCATCTTGTCCCGCAAAAAACAGCTCTATCAGCCGAAAAATAAAAAAGTTATAGCTCTCAGAATAAAGCGATGCAAAAAAATATTTTTTTCTATAAAATAGCTTTTATTGTGTAAAAGCGTCAAAACATAGAAAAACGATATAAATGTGGTACCCCTGTAAACGTACTGACCCGAAGAATAACGCTGCCTTATCAATTTTACCACACGCGGAACAGCATAAAAAAAAAACGTAAAAAAATTCTGGAATTGCTGGTTTTTGTTTATTCTGCCTCCCAAAAATCGGAATAGAAAGCGACCAAAAAATGGCAAGTGCCTGAAAATGGCACCAATAAAAACATCAAGTCATCCCGCAAAAAACAAGCTGTCACATGACTCTGTCAGCCAAAATATGGAAAAATTATAGCTCTCAAAATATGGCTATGCAAAAACTAGATTTTGCAAAAAAATGCGTCTTTTAGTGTGTGACAGCTGTCAATCATAAAAACCCGATATGATTCTGGTATCGCTGTAATCGCACCGACCAGAAGAATAAAGTTATCTAATCACTTATACCGCACAAGGAACGGCGTAAAAAATAAACTTTAGGGGTAGGGTTAGGGTTGTGGTAGGGTTAGGGTAGGGTTAGGGTTGGGCTAGGGATTTTTTTCAAAAGTAAGAAAAAAAAAAGATGACGATATGGCGACTAGTGTTGTGCGCAAGTGCTCGCTACTTGAGTTTGCATCGGGTGCTCTGGAACGCACTGAGTATTGCGGGTGCTCGAGTGACATGCTCGAGTCTCTGCCCCATATGCTTCGTGGCCCAAAAAAACTCGCGGGGATTGCCTGCCGTGCATGAGCGATCCCCGCATGTTTTTTTTGGGTGTCTAATAACCATGAAACATGCGAGCGGGGACTCGAGCATGTCACTCGAGCACACGCGATACATGGTGCATACCCGAGTACCCGATGCAAACTCAAGTAGCGAGCACTTGCGCTCAAGATTAATGACAACTTATTCAAAATGATGACCTAATGTTATCAAATTCTGTGTCGTACCTCTGGATTCAAAATGTTCACTATACCCCTTGATAAAATACTTGAGGGGTGTAGTTTCCAAAATGGGGTCACTTGTGGGGCGGTTTCCACTGTTTAGGCACATCAGGGGCTCTCCAAACGTGACATGGCGTCTGCTCTCAATTCCAGCCAATTTTACGTTCAAAAAGTCACACAATGCTCCCTCCCTTCTGAACTCTAACGTGCGCCCAAACACTGCATTTTCCCCACATATGGGGTATTGGCGTACTCAAGAGAAATTGCACAACAGTTTTTGGGGTCCATTTTCTCCTCCTACCCTCGTGAAAATAAAAAAATTGGGGCTAAAACATTATTTTTGTGGAAAAAGTTTGATTTTTTTTATTTTCACGGCTCTATGTTATAAACTTCTGCAAAGCTCTTGGGGGATCAGGGTGCTCACTACACATCTAGATAAGTTCCCTGAGGGGTCTAGTTTCCAAAATGGTGTCACTTGTAGGGTTTTTCCACTGTTTAGGCACATCAGGGGCACATCCGCTAAGTTTTGAAGTACATTTTACATTCAAAAAGTCAAATGGCGCTCCTTCCCTTCCAAACCCTGCCGTGCACCCAAACAGTGTTTTTTCCAAACATATGGGGTATCTGCTTGTTCAGGAGAAATTGCAAAACAAACTGCATGGTGCAATTTCTCCTGTTACCCTCATGAAAATGCAAAATTGGAGGCTGAAAAACATTTTTGTTGCAAAAATGTGAAAATTTTATTTTTACTGCTCAATGTTCTAAACTTCTGTGAAGCACCTGGGGGTTCAAGGTGCTCAAGACACATCTAGATACATTCCCTGAGGGGTCTAGTTTCCAAAATGGTGTCACTTGTGGGGGGTTTCCACTGTTTAGGCACATCAGGGGCTCTCCAAACGCAACATGGCGTCCGCTAATTATTCAAGCAAATTTTACATCCAAAAAGTCAAATGGCGCTCCTTCTCTTCTGAGCGCCCTAACAGTGTTTTTTCCCCACGTATGGGGTATCTTCGTGCTCAGGGGAAATTGCACAACAAATTTTGGGGTCCATTTTTTTCTGTTACCCCTGCGAAAATAAAAAAAATTGGGTCTAAAGTAACATTTTTGTGAAAAAAGTTAAATGTTAATTTTTTTCTTCCACATTCCAAAAATTCCTGTGAAGCACCTGAAGGGTCAATAAAGTTCTTGATAGTGGTTTTGAGCACCTTGAGGGGTGCAGTTTTTAGAATGGTGTCATTTTTGGGTATTTTCTATCATAAAGACCCCTCAAAGTGACTTCAAATGTGATGTGGTCCCTAAAAAAATGGTTTTGTAAATTTTGTTGGAAAAATGAGAAATCGCTGGTCATCTTTTAACCCTTATAGCTCCGTAATAAAAAAAAAAATTTGGTTACAAAATTGTGCTGATATAATGTAGACATGTGGGAAATGTTATTTATTAACTATTTTGTGTGACATATCTCTCTGATTTAAGGGCATGAAAATTCAAATTTTGAAAATTGCTAAATTTGCAAAATTTTTGCCGAATTTCCGTTTTTTTCACGAATAAACGCAAATGATATCGAAGAAATTTTACGTATATCATGAAGTACAATATGTCACGAAAAAACAATCTCAGAATCAGGGGGATCCGTTGAAGCGTTCCAGAGTAATTACCTCATCAATTGACAGTGGTCAGAATTGTAAAAATTGGCCCGGTCATTAACGTGCAGACCACCCTCGGGGGTTAAGGGGTTAATTTATGTACATCTATGGTTTGATTCCTTTGCCTGGGTGGATTGGATGTATTGTTATCAACATCTGGTGAGAATTACATGTCAATAGCACCTTTAGAAATATATTTACTTAGAAAATTGGTGACGTGTTCAATGCTTATTTCACCCGCTACATACATTATATATATATATATATATATATATATATATATATATACATATATATATATATATATATACAGTACAGACCAAAAGTTTGGACACACCTTCTCATTTAAAGATTTTTCTGTATTTTCATGACTATGAAAATTGTACATTCACACTGAAGGCATCAAAACTATGAATTAACACATGTGGAATTATATACTTAACAAAAAAAGTGTGAAACAACTGAAAATATGTCTTATATTCTAGGTTCTTCAAAGTAGCCACCTTTTGCTTTGATGACTGCTTTGCACACTCTTGGCATTCTCTTGATGAGCTTCAAGAGGTGGTCACCGGAAATGGTCTTCCAACAGTCTTGAAGGAGTTCCCAGAGATGCTTAGCACTTGTTGGCCCTTTTGCCTTCACTCTGCGGTCCAGCTCACCCCAAACCATCTCGATTGGGTTCAGGTCTGGTGACTGTGGAGGCCAGGTCATCTGCCGTAGCACCCCATCACTCTCCTTCTTGGTCAAATAGCCCTTACACAGCCTGTAGATGTGTTTGGGGTCATTGTCCTGTTGAAAAATAAATGATGGTCCAACTAAATGCAAACCGGATGGAATAGCATGCCGCTGCAAGATGCTGTAGTAGCCATGCTGGTTCAGTATGCCTTCAATTTTGAATAGATCCCCAACAGTGTCACCAGCAAAGCACCCCCACACCATCACACCTTCTCCTCCATGCTTCACGGTGGGAACCAGGCATGTAGAGTCCATCCGTTCACCTTTTCTGCGTCGCACAAAGACACGGTGGTTGGAACCAAAGATTTCAAATTTGGACTCATCAGACCAAAGCACAGATTTCCACTGGTCTAATGTCCATTCCTTGTGTTCTTTAGCCCAAACTTGTCTCTTCTGCTTGTTGCCTGTCCTTAGCAGTGGTTTCCTAGCAGCTATTTTACCATGAAGGCCTGCTGCACAAAGTCTCCTCTTAACAGTTGTTGAAGAGATGTGTGCCATTGACTTGGTCTCTAATATGAGCTGCTGTTGACCTGCGATTTCTGAGGCTGGTGACTCGGATAAACTTATCCTCAGAAGCAGAGGTGACTCTTGGTCTTCCTTTCCTGGAGCGGTCCTCATGTGAGCCAGTTTCTTTGTAGCGCTTGATGGTTTTTGCAACTGCACTTGGGGACACTTTCAAAGTTTGCCCAATTTTTCGGACTAACTGACCTTCATTTCTTAAAGTAATGATGGCCACTTCTTTACTTAGCTGCTTTTTTCTTGCCATAATACAATTTCTAACAGTCTATTCAGTAGGACTATCAGCTGTGTATCCATCAGACTTCTGCACAACACAACTGATGGTCCCAACCCCATTTATAAGGCAAGAACTCCCACTTATTAAACCTGACAGGGCACACCTGTGAAGTGAAAACCATTTCCGGTGACTACCTCTTGAAGCTCATCAAGAGAATGCCAAGAGTGTGCAAAGCCGTCATCAAAGCAAAAGGAGGCTACTTTGAAGAACCTAGAATATAAGACATATTTTCAGTTGTTTCACACTTTTTTTGTTAAGTATATAATTCCACATGTGTTAATTCATAGTTTTGATGCCTTCAGTGTGAATGCGGACCAGATGGCCAGGCCCCTTGGCAGAGAAACAGCCCCACAGCATGATGCTGCCACCACCATGCTTGACTGTAGGGATGGTATTCTTGGGGTCGTATGCAGTGCCATCCAGTCTCCAAACGTCACGTGTGTGGTTGGCACCAAAGATCTCGATCTTGGTCTCATCAGACCATAGAACCTTGAACCAGTCTGTCTCAGAGTCCTCCAAGTGATCACGAGCAAACTGTAGACGAGCCTTGACATGACGCTTTGAAAGTAAAGGTACCTTACGGGCTCGTCTGGAACGGAGACCATTGCGGTGGAGTACGTTACTTATGGTATTGACTGAAACCAATGTCCCCACTGCCATGAGATCTTTCCGGAGCTCCTTCCTTGTTGTCCTTGGGTTAGCCTTGACTCTTCGGACAAGCCTGGCCTCGGCACGGGAGGACACTTTCAAAGGCTGTCCTGGCCGTGGAAGGCTAACAGTAGTTCCATAAGCCTTCCACTTACGGATGATGCTCCCAACAGTGGAGACAGGTAGGCCCAACTCCTTGGAAAGGGTTTTGTACCCCTTGCCAGCCTTGTGACCCTCCACGATCTTGTCTCTGATGGCCTTGGAATGCTCCTTTGTCTTTCCCATGTTGACCATGTCTGAGTGCTGTTCACAAGTTTGGGGAGGGTCTTAAATAGTCAGAAAAGGCTGGCAAAAGAGATCTTTAATCCACACATGTGAAGCTCATTATTCTTGGTGCCTGAACTACTTCTTAATACTTTTGGGGGACCAAACAGAATTCTTGTGGTTTGAGGGGTTGAATAATAAATGACACTCTGAATTAACTTTTAACGTTTTTAAAAAAAATAAAAAATAAAAAAAATAAAAAAATTTGCTGCAGTGCATTTCCCACTTCCAGGCTGATCTACAGTACAAATGTCACAATGCCAAGTTAATTCCGCATGTGTCAACCAGCTAAATCTGCAGGGGGTTGAATACTACTTGTAGGCACTGTATATGAAGACACATGTATGCATTTATATATGTAAGAAAAATATAACCATACGAATAGAAACTGATATAGATGCACATCCTTTAATTAAACGTGTGTGTATAAATAAATATTTACAGTCATGGACAAAAGTATTGGCACACTAGAAATTGTTCCAGAAAATGAAGTAGCAATTATGCATGTTTAATTATACACAGGTTTATTTTTCTGTATAGCAAAGTGGACTCAATTTCTCACAAAACCCCAAAATGGTTCAGACAAAATTGTTGGCACCCACAAATTAATATTTGGTTGCACACTCTTTGGAATTAATAACTGAAATCAGTCTCTTCCTATAACCATCAACAAGCTACTTATACCTCTCAACTGGAATTTTGGACCACTTTTCTTCTGCAAACTTCTCCAGATCTCTCATGTTTGAAGGGTGCCTTCTCCCAACAGCATTTTTAAGATCTCTCTACAGGTGTTCAATAGGATTTAGATCCGGACTCATTGCTGGACACTTCAAAACTCTCTGGTGCTTTGTTTCCATCCATTTCTGGGTGCTTCTTGAAATATGTTTCGGGTTGTTGTCCTGCTGGAAGATCCATGAACTAGAACACAAACCCAGCTTTCTGACACTGGGCACTACATTATGACCCAAAATCCTCTGGTAATCTTCAGATTTCATGATGCCTTGCACACTGTGAAAGCACACAGTGCCAGAGCCAATAAAACAACCCCAAAACATCTTTGAACCTCCACCATATTTGACTGTAGGTACTGTGTTTTTTTCTTTGAAGGCCTCATTCTGTTTTTGGTAAACAGTAGAATGATGTGCTTCACCAAAAAGTTCTTGGTCTCATTTGTCCATAGGATGCATTCTCAGAAGGATTTTGGCTTACTTATGTACATTTTGGCAAACTGCAGTCTAGTTTTTTATATCTCTGTGTTAACAGTGGGATCCTCCTGGATCTCCTCCCATAGTGTTTCATTTCATTCAAATGTTGACGGATAGTTTGCGCTAACACTGATGCACCCAGAGCCTGCAGGACAGCTTGAATTTCTTTGGAAATTGATTGGGGCTGCTAATCCACCATCTGGACTATCCTGCATTTCAACCTTTCATCAGTTTTTCTCTGCCATCTACGTCGAGGTAGTTTAGCTACAGTGCTTTGGGTTATAAACTTCCTAATTATGTTGTGCACCGTGGACAAAGGAACATTAAGATCTGCCCTGGAGATGGATTTTTAACCTTGAAATTGTTGATTATTGTTCAATAATTTTGGTTCTCAAGTCTACAGAAAGTTCTCTTCAACTCTTTTTGTTTTCCATGATTAGTGTGGAACACACAGACACACAATGCAAAGATTGAGTCAACTTCTCCCTATTTTATCTGGTTTTAGGTGTGATTTTCATATTGCCCAAACAGGTTACTTGCCACAGGTGAGACTGAACGAGCATCACATGCTTGAAAGAAAGTTATTTACTCACAAATTTGGAAAGGTGCCAACAATTTTGTGTGGCATATTGTTGGGGTTTTGTGTGAAATTATGTCTCTATTTCTTTTGTTCTGTTCCAGTACACACACAGGAAATAAACATGTGTATAACAAAACATGTGTAATTGCAATAATTTTCTGGGAGAATTACATTTTCAGGAACAATTTCAAGGGTGCCAACACTTTCGGCTATGAGTATGTGTATATATATTATGGTAGATCGGCTCACTTGGTTGCGCATAGAGGTAGACACAGGAACACTGTCTCCTTAAGTCTTCTGTGGTTTGTTAAGGGAACTGCATAAACCACAGCAACACTAGCAAAACAAACATGGCCTTCCAGGCTTAACAGGAAAAATAAAATATAACATATGGCACAGTCCTTGTTGCTATGGGTAACCCCCGCTTCAGGAACAAACAATCCAAGGTTTAGTTTTCCTTCACATGACAAAACAGCTCCAGAGCTTTTGCCTTCAGACCCACCCCACACCAAATGCTCTAAAAGGCTGGGAATGTATCCTCTGACCTCCTCCCTCTCTACAGGTGTTTAATCACCCTTGCACTAAAGATGGCTGATTAACCCCTTATTCCTATGTGTGCTGAAACCTTTTTCCTATGTTTAATTACTGGAACTAACAATCTCAGTGCTACATATCTCCCCTCCAGTACTTTGCCAGTGACGTTGTCACATATTCCCCCCTCTGTCCAAAGCCGTACGTTTTGGCACCTTCAGTCACCAAACATGGAAGTCTAAACTGGGCATCTGCATTACTGTGCAGATTCCCAGGCCTGTTTTCCACATAAAAGATGAAGACCTGTAGCCCTGAATTTCAACTCTTGGAACGCCATTGACGTCTTCGTGCCCTTAAGAAGGTCGGTCAGGTGTGCGGCTATCATGGCGAAATTCGGGATACACCACTGATACCATCCCACCATTCTCAGAAATGCCCAAAGCTGATCCTTGGAGACCGGTTTTTGGCCAATTTTGGATTGCCTCCACCTTATTCACTTGCGTCTTTACTTTACTTTTTCCAACGATGTAGCCCAGGTATTTTCCCTTCTTTTTCCCAATGGCACACTTCTTTGGGTTTATGGTAAACCCTTTCCTCAGCGCATCCAGCACAGCCTGGAACTTCTGCAGATGACTTCCCCAATCCAGGCTAAATATCACAATATCGTCGAGCTAAGCTGCCATGTACTTTTTGTGAGAGGCTAAAATACGGTGTATGGCCCTCCGGAAGGTAGCTTCGTCTCTTTGCAGGCCAAATGGGCTTCTGATATACTGGAAACAACCGTTAGGTGTAAGAGAGACATCTTCTTCTTGGCACTTTGAAAGAGGAGGATTTGCCAGTAACCTTTCGTTAGGTACACGGAGGTGATGTATCTGGCTGACCCTAGCTTCGATATGAGTTCATAGTCTCAGGGTATCGGATACATCTCAAATTTAGCCCCTTCCTTCGAAAACACCTTGCAGTGGGCTTCGAGCATTCTACCTGTTCATGTGGTTCCGTCAGGATTCCATGTTCACCAACCTGCGTACATCTTGACAATTCCGAAAACAGGTTCCGGTTCCGCTGAAGGAGTTCTTGGCACTGTTGTTTCTGGGCCGGTGACAGTATTTCTGCCATGGTGACACCCTTAGTGTCACCTTCTGGTCTGTCCAGCCAACATGGAGTTTCAACTTGGTTTCTCTGTTGCCCTGCCTTGACGGATAGCAGCATGAGAGGATTTTGGAAGGAAGAGGTGGTAGCAGTTAACTGGAGGGGGAACAGGACTTGCAATATTTTAGGATTTCACTGTGACATCTGGGCCAATAGCATGACCTGTTGTCGAGTTTTGTCCACCCCCAGATGGCCACTCAAGACATGTGAATGGGCCCTGTCCAACACTCTTTGTCTATAGGATCATGGTACTAATAATTGTTCCACTATCTCCTCCTTTACCTTATTAACCCGGTACAATAAGTCCCCATTCAACATGAAATAGGGAAACCTGGTGTCATCTCCCGACTCCTGTGTTATGCCATTTATAATTTTTACCTTATTAAATGCCTCTTTTAGATTTGGGTCCCTATGTTGAGTGAACCCAAAATTTTCTCTGGTCAACCCTGTCTCAGGAATGTCTCCCTCTGGTGATACTATCTTCTCTTCTTCACACATTACACAGAAGGGCAACTCATCAGACTCTCTGAGATTAGTGTGACTTTTTAGGGCCAACCCTTTTCTTACCCGAGCAATTGAGGTCTCTGCCCCTCCCCCACAAGTCCCAAAACAACACAAAGTCCCAACCTATGATAATTGGGTGCAATAAATCCTGGACCACGCTGACCTCATGGGACTTAGTACCTCGGGCCCTCTCATTGACCACTATGGCCACCGAATTGTCTTTAGCATCCCGTGAATGCAGCCCACCTTCTTCCCAGGGATCAATTGGAGAGGGAGTATGGCCCTCACGAGGGTTACCAAACTCCTAGTCTAGTTGTCCAGCCATTTGTAGGCCATTCACTTTGAAAGGAAAAGCTTGGGGCACCTTGCCAGGTGGACAGTCCACACTGCAAGCTGGATATGCGTAGAAGAAACACCGGTGTCCCATGCTACAGTCCATTTACTCCGTGGTCAAGGGACAATGGGCTGATATATGACTTGGGCCGTGACATCTCCAGCAAATTACATCCCCCAATGAAGGCCTTGGCATGACCTCTTCCCCCCTTGGACTTTAACCTCCGCCCCCAGTATGGAATGGGTTGCCTCCCCACGGATCCGTCGATCCCCTGATACCTTTCATCAAGTCATCGGCGTTCCGGAAATCTTCCTGAGCAAGCCAAGTGTGCATCGGGATTGGAAGAGAATGCACGAACTAGCTCCACCATCTGAGCTGGTGTAGAGGATTCCAGCTATAACCACTTTTGGATGAGGTGCAGAAGATCAAACATTTGGGAGCGGGGGAGTTTGTCATGGTGATATGCCCAGCGGTGGACCTGTTGTGCCCTGACAGCATGCTTAGGTCATGCCACAGCATCTCAATCGGACTAAGGTCAGTACTTTGACTAGGCCACTCCAAAGTCTTAATTATGTTTTTCTTAAGCCTTTCTGGTGTGTTTTGGATCAGTGTCCTGCTGCATAACTCAAGTGCGCTTCAGCTTGAGGTCATGAACAGATGGCCGGACATTCTCCTTCAGGATTTTTTGATACACAGCAGAATTCCTGGTTCAATTTACCACAGCAAGTCTTCCATGTCCTGAAGCAGCAAAGCAGCCTCAGATCATCACACTAGCTCCACCATATTTTACTGTTGGCATGATGTTTCTTTTCTGAAATGCTGTGTTACTGCTACACCAGATGTAATGGGACATACACCTTCCAAAATGTTCAACTTTTATCTCGTCAGTCCACAGGGTATTCTACTAAAAGTCTTGGTGATCATCAAGATGTTTTCTGGCAAAACTGAGATGAGCCTTTATGTTCTTTTTGCTCATCAGTGGTTTTCGTCTTGGAACTCTGCCATGCATGCCATTTTTGCCCAGTCTCTTTCTTATGGCAGAGTCATGAACACTGACCTTAACTGAGGCAAGTGAGGTCTGCAGTTCATTGAATGTTGTTGTGGGGTCTTTTGTGACCTCTTGGATGAGTCGGCACTGTGCTCCTGGGAAGGTTCACTGCTAGTGATGAGCGAACGTGCTCACCACTACTTGGTACTCGCCCGAGTATCACGGTGCTCGACAAGCTCGGCGAGTATTTCCGGGTTGCTTGGGTGGGAACTCGGGCCCAAGCCCTGCATGTTTGGCTCTATTTAGAGAGCCAATGAACATGCAGGGATTGCATGCACTGTAATTTCGTAGCCATGTTGGTTGTGGGCATTACAGTGATTGGCTGGCCGCACAGCGTCATCAGGTCTATATAAGAACTGGTGCCGGTATGTTCGTCACAGTCTACCCCGGAAACAGGCAGAGTAGGGAGAGCTGCTGTTGAATCAGGGAGAGATTTGCTTTTTTACAGTTAGTATAGGTATTCCACAACCTATGTATATATCCATCTGAACTAACAGTCCTTCTGAGGACTAATCCAGCTGCATATATTGAGTGGTGATAGCAGGAGTTAGGCAGGCAGGCAGTGTATGTGGCAGACTGCAGTGCATATAGTGCAAGAGGGTCCATTGAACGTTCTGTCTGCTGCTGCTGTTCTTATAGATATTTGTAGACATAGCCCCAGCTATCAGGGGCCAGGGCAAAATTTTTTTTTTTCTTAATCTTGGTTATTTGCTTAAAAAGCAAGGCAGGCAGGGTATGTGACAGACTGCAGTGCGTGATACAGCACAAGAGGGTTCATTGCGTGTTCAACTTCTGACTGATCCTGCTGTGACAAATATTTGTAGACATAGCCCCAGGTATCAGGGGCCAGGGCAATTTTTTTTTATCTTAATCCTGGTTATTTGCTTAAAAAGCAAGGCAGGCATGGTATGTGACAGACTGCAGTGCATGATACAGCACAAGAGGGTCCATTGCATGTTCAACTTCTGACTGATCCTGCTGTGACAAATATTTGAAGACATAGCCCCAGGTATCAGGGGCCAGGGCAATTTTTTTTTCATCTTAACCCTGGTTATTTGCTTAAAAAGCAATCCAGAGTACACAATTTTTCTGCTCCTTTCGCTTGTTAGCACTGCAGAATACAGCCAGATCTTTTCCATATTACAGCAATAAAAATCCAGAAATTTGTAGTGAATGTGGAAAATATTGGCCTCCATTTCCATTTTGTTGCAGTGTGTCAGTGAAGCTATTCACACAAGGTTGCTGTGAAGAATAGTATTAGTAAACTACAGGCCCGCTGTTTAAAATCGTGGTTCTCCATCAGACGCATCACATATAACTGCATTCCAAAATCAGCCGTTTCTGGCTTCCATTTCCATTTTGTTGCAGTGTGTCGCTGAAGCTATTCACACGAGGTTGCTGTGAAGAATAGCATTAGTAAACTACAGGCCCGCTTTTTAACGTCGTGGTTCTCCATCACAAGTAGCACATATAACTGAACTCCAAAATCAGCCATATATAGTGAACGTAGAAAATATTGTCCTCCATTTATAGATTGTGGCAGTGTGGCAGTGTACACCATTTTACAGCTCCATTTGCTTGTTCGCAGAATACAGCCAGATTTTTTTAGTTGTATTCATATTACGGTATTGTGGAAGTAGAGGAACTTTTTTCAATGATCAGATGCTTGTGATCCATATGACTGCCGTAATAATACAGAAATCTTGTGGAGCATGCCAAATATTCCACTCCATTTAAAGTCAGCTACCTGTGTTTTGTTGAACCAAGTGACACTTGGTCGCTGACAAATACCATACTATTAAGCGACTGCCTGAAACCGTGGCCTTCAGACGTTATCCCATATGACTGCCCTAATAATCCAGCAATTTTTGTGAGCGTGTCAAATATTACACTCCATTTAAAGTATTGCAGTTGTGGGTTCAAACCTATTCACAGTTGGCCGCTGACAAATAGCATATCTGTGAACAATGTTGTCAGAGTATTAAGCCACTTTTACGGACTGACAAAAAAAAAACATACAAATAACAAGCTAAAATGGAAAAAATGTTAAGAAACATTCTTTCCAGTGTAATGACTTGTATATAAGGCCAAAGAAATAAAAAAAAATAAAGTTATGGACTGTGGAATACATTTATCCGACCAGAATGAACACTCATCTGTAGCTGGTGATGATACCACCTAGCAGCACCTGTCCCTATTGTAAATGCATCTAACAGCGTTATCTATAGGGAATAAAATAGATTTTAATTTTTTTGGGGCAGCAGCATGCAGTATAAGGCAATAATACCTGGCTGGATCGGTTTAATACTCTATCCATACTGCGATACCTCACCTGTAAAAGAATTTCAAATAAGACAGTTAATATTCTAGAATATAGAATCTATTTGAATTGTCCTTCCCATTATTAAGGAGTGTGTCTCCTATACTGTTATTGCATATGCAGCAATTTCAAGAGCTGCCAAAAATTAGAAAGAACTCCAATACACATTTGAAGAAACTTAAAAAAAAATAAAAAATAAAAAATAAAAACACAGTAGAATCTTTTTTTAGTATAAAAACCAGACTTGCCAATGTAACCTCAATGTAATCACGTTGTTCAGCTCCTGGACCTCCTCCTCTTGTTCGGCCTCCATCTACGAAATGACCACATCAGTCACAAGTTTGAAGCATTGCCGCACTGCCTTGGCCAAGCGGCAACAGGATGTGCTGAAGATAATATGTTTAATGCTTCGGTGACAAACCGCCCATCGTTGCAGAGTTGCTGAAAGCTGTAACACAGCAGCCTGATCTGTGGCTCTCACTGCTGAACATATAGCCAGGCATGGTCGTGTGTGACAATAGGTGGAACCTGGTGGCGGAGAAATGACAACCGGAGTAGATACGGTTTCCCTCTATGCCAGTCCTTTCACTGAGCTAAAGAATATGGCTGTGGTAAAATACAACTCTCACCGAGAAGCAGTGTCAGACTGAAGAACATTGGGCCCACCAGAGGATTTGATTCTGAGGGCCCACCTTTCTCCCCCGCTCAAGAGCCCCATAACAGCTGCAAAGTTTGCGCTATCATGAACTCTCCTGATGGAGAAGCCAGGGCCCACCAGAGTAGTCTCCTTTCTCTGGTGGGCCCGTCCATCCCTGCTGAGAAGAATCCCTGGCTAAGAAAAGTCTGTGTGAAGGTTCCTGGACACTCTATGGCTGCTTTTTTACTTAGGGGGAAACCCAAGCAAACACGGGGAGAACATACAAAATCCTTGCAGGTGTTGTCCTTGGTATGATTTGAATCCAGTCCCCAGGGCTGCAAGGCTTCAATGCTAACAACTGAGCCACTGTACTGCCCTCTCTGTTATCCCTCTAATATCTAACATGCTGGAGAAACTTGCACCTACTGCCACTCAGTATCTTCAGCTCCTTTGTGAGAAACTAATGTATTTGGGCAGCCACTCAGTCTACCAAATAAAATTCCTGAGAAGGAAATTGTGGATGGCTTCGCTTCTGGTACTGGGTGCCAATACTAAACCACTGGAAATATTCCAGACTGGTTGAAGGCAAGCTGATTCCCACAGAAAAGTACCAGCAGCAAGCTAAGGAGATGGTGGCCTCTATCATCATCACGACCTGCAAAGTTTGCTCTATGAACTCTCCTGAGGGAGAAGGCAGAAACCTCCGGAGGAGTTTCCGGTTCTCTGGTGGGCCCGTCCAACCCCGCCGAGAAGCAGCCCGGGCTAAGAAAAGTCTGTGTGAAGGTTCCCGGACACTACACTCTGGCTGCTTTTTTACTGTACACTGGCTCCAGCGATCTATAAGATAGCAATCTATAAGACGGATCCCTTCACTGGCTCCCCATTGGCCAGAGACTTCAGTTCAAAACCGTAACCATGACATGCAAAGCCATCCAACCTGTCTCCTCCATATATCTGTGACCTAGTCTCCAGGTACATACATGCACGCAACCTCTGATCCTCACAAGATCTCCTTCTCTACTCCCGTCTTATCTCCTTTTCCCACTATCGCATACAAGATTTTTCCTGTGTATCCCTTCTACTCTTCTTGAACTCTGTACCCCAACATATCAGACTCTCACCTACTGTTGAAACCTTTAAAAGGAAGCTGAAGACCCACCTCTTCCGACAAGCTTACAACTTGCAGTAACTCTTGCTCCATCATACCGCTGCACAACCAGCTGTACCCTCACCTATTGTATCCTCAGCCATCTCTTACAGACTGTTTGTGCGCCCTGACGGGCAGGGTCCTCTCTGCTCTTGTACCAGTCAGTGACCTCTTTTCGCATGTAAAGCGCAATGGAATAAATGGCGCTATAATAATAAATAATAATTATACTACTTGTATTCTGGGTCAATTGATGGCACTTTCCTAGTGACTGCCCCTAAATTGAGGTGTTTTGGCAGCTTTTGGTTTAGCTTGAAGGTGTTGTGTATGCGTTTGGTTTTGGCACCCATTGAATCCAATGGCGTTCGGCAATGTTCGGCGAATATTCGACAATTACATTGGCGAATATTGCAAAAACGGCGATTGTAATCCGAAATGAAAATTGAAATATTCGCTCGTGTCTAATCAGAAACACCCTTAAATAAATTATGTGGGTGTTGCATCACGGTCTCCCTGGTGATATGGTGGTGGAGGATGAGGAGAAGGAGGAGGGCGACATAAAATAGAACAATTCCTGAAAGGTATACCCATGTCTGGGTGTGAAGGGGTGCATGGGAATAGACCCCAAAAAAATAACCACTGGATTTGAGTTTATGTTTGATGTTATCATCTGGTGGTGTTGAGAAGTCTGACCCAATCCATTTTTATAAGAGTCGGCCTGTCAGCATTTTCAGTTGACAGGCGGATGCGCCTATCAGTTTTATCAGTTATAATGCTCCCGGCGGCACTAAAAACCATCTCTGACAAAACGCTAGCGGCCAGGACCTCCAAGGTGTAGAAAGACAATTCATGCCACATGTCCAGCTTGGATACCAAACAGTTGTAGGGCACAGAAACTGAGAAAAACACAGCAAAAAAGGGCAGCAGTGTTTACCTGCCCAGATCTTCAGAACTAACAGAACAAAATGCGCTACCAGGATGCAGCAAACCCACATAAAGATGGCGGCTGCACAGGGGCAAAATACTGATGAGATAATCACTCACAGCCTACCATTTCATGGAGGGGGAGACTGCTTAGTATTTGAATTGCACTAAAAAAGGCTTGTATAGGGTGCTGTTCACACTAGGGTAGTGCACAGCATCCGGCTTTCAGCCTATTAGCTACACCCATACTACTAGATTAGACAGGTTGCCCGATACTATCCAAGTGCATCCCACGGGAACAGACACCCCAGTTTACAATGCCCGCACTAATGGGCCTGGCTGCACCCTGGTATAAAAAAGTGTAAAAATACATATATATATAATATATGAGGTATTAGTTGATATTTTGGCCAAAATACATTAGCTCATAACCCGCGACAAGGGTGCTCATGCTTACGAGCTCTACTTTAAACACAAAAAGCAAAGCCACACTAAGAAGAATTAAATGGTAGGTTGTGAGTGATGTACTCCTTAGTTGTCCAATGAACTGTCTAACTGTGACCTCTGCTGCCAGCATTGACAGATGGGAATTTTTTATTGTTATAATTCTTCAAAAAGAGCCTGAAATTAATATCTCCAAAAGTGGCACCATAACTCCCACTCGGCACGCCTGCTGTCTTGGAGTCATATTTGACACACAACTTTCCTTTATTCCACGTGGAAAATCACTCACTCGCTCATATCACCTGCAGTTTAAAAACATCTCCGCAATTCGACCTGTTCTCGCCTTTGATACTGCAAAAACTCTTACTGTTGCTCTTATTCACTACTGCAACTCTCTTCTTATTGGTCGCCATTTAAACAAACTGTCTCCTCTCCAATCCCTTCTGAATGCAGCAGCCAGGGTCGTATTTCTCTCAAGCCCCTTCACCGACGCCTCTACCCTGTGCCAGTGATTGCACTGGTTAGGTTAAACAATCACTACAGAATACAATACAAACTCATCTCTTTCACCCACCAAGCTGTGCACAGTTCTGCACCGGCCTATATCCCATCCCTCATTTCTGTGTATCATCACCCCTCATGTGCCCTCCGTTCTGCAACTGATCTAAGACTGACATCCTCCTTAATCAGAACCTCACACCTCCATCTTCAAGAATTCTCTTGTGCCGTGCCAGTTTTCTGTAATGCCCAAAATGCGTACAACGCGATGGTCACGTAAAGGCAGCGGAACATAAAGTCGGCCATGTGTGCCAGATTGCCAACAGCCAAGACTTTCCTGTTCTCACCAAGAGTATGACTGTCTATGTTCTCTTCCTCCTCCGCCTCCTCATTATCACCCAATCCGTGATGAGATGAGATAAGGCTAGGCTGAGTAGCATCACCATGTATAGTTCCTTGCTCCGCCTGCAATGCCTCCTCTTTAATTGCGAGCAGCGACCGTTTCAGTAGACAGAGAAGCGCGATGGTGACGCTAATTATGGTGTCATCGCCGCTCACCATCTTGGTAGAGTCCTCAAAGGTTTGGAGGACGGCACAGATGTCAGACATCCATGCTCACTCATCAGCTCTTATGTGCGGAGGCTGACCTGAATGCCGACAAACGTGTTGAAGCTGGTACTCAACAGCTGCTCTCTGCTGCTCAAATTCATTCAAAACATCTGTAACGTTGATTTCCAACACGTAGTCACATCGCACACCAGTCAGTGAGCTGGAAGCTGCAAACGCTGCTGAAGCCCTGCCAGGGCGGCGGAAGCTGTAGCTGACTTTCTGAAATGGGCACACAAGCGGCATTCTTTCACAAGCAGCTCTGGCAGATCTGAGTAGATTTTGAGAAACCACAGAACCACTAAGTTGAGCACATGGGCCATGCATGGTACGTGTGCAAGCTTGCCTATCTTCAGAGCCGCCACCAGGTTCTCTGATACAGCTTTCAACAACTCTGCAATGGTGTGCGGATTGTCGCCTAAGCATATAGTCCTGTTTATTGTTATTGGCACACACAAAGTTTAAGTAAATAATCTGGAATATGTCCTGAAAAAATGAATCAAGCGATGGAGATGGAGGCTGAAGAGGAGGAGGAGGTGGTGCAGGAGCTGTAGAATGTAAGGGCAATCCTGATTGACCCAGGGCCCGCAATTCTCTGCGTCGGGAGGACATGTTCCATCCCAGAGTCCCACTGTGTCCCGGCTTCCACAATATTAACCTAGTGGAATGTGTCAGTGAGATGAACCGTCCCTGGCCACATTCACTTGTCCTCTTGTTTGTGGTTAGGCGGTCCTTTCCACTTAAGTGTACTGGGGAGGGCACGGGTAATGTTCTGGGACTCGCACTTGTGGAAGGCGGAGACGATACCGGAGAAATAGTGTCAGCTGGGGACTGAGTATGGACACCCGGCCGCCGCCATGAGGTTGTGGAAAGCTTCTGCCTCCATGAGCCTAAAAGGCAACATTTCAAGTGCAAGCAATCCAGAAATGTGACAGCTTAGTATTGCGGCCTTTGGGTGGGTGGGGGTCTGGCGGCATACTTGCACTTGTATTCCAAGGACTGTGGTAGGGACAACTGAACGCTGCGAAGGGACAAGGACGTGAATGGTGATGGTTGCAAGTCTGCAACGACAGGTGCAGGGCACGAGGCATCTTTGCATGCGCCGTGGACAGGGGATTGGCGTGCACGCACAACAGCAGAAGAGGCAGTGGTGTCACCTGCAGACACTGTTTCTGGACCTTGGTGTTCGGCCCAGCTAGTCGGGTGCTTTGCTGTCATGTGCCTGAGCATACTGGTGGT
Source organism: Phyllobates terribilis (assembly GCF_046119375.1). Taxonomy (NCBI): domain Eukaryota; kingdom Metazoa; phylum Chordata; class Amphibia; order Anura; family Dendrobatidae; genus Phyllobates; species Phyllobates terribilis. The sequence continues at coordinate 785,275,496 of NW_027362761.1, forward strand.
GGTCAGGCTGGTAGTTTTGGTGCACTTGCTGATGCTGGTCTGGCAGATGTTGCAAATGGCCTTTTAGGGGATATCTGAACAGTCTTTAAAAAAGAACCAGACTCAGGAAGACCTAACAGTTGTATTGGCAATTTCTTTCTTGTTAGTGTTGCGAGGAGCAGTTGCCCACCTTGTGTCTGTGGCCACCACACTGCTTGTTCCTGCAAGTTTTGGTGCTATGCCTCCCTCTCCCTGTGTGCTGCTGTTCTCGCTCGGCATGTCCCCTTGCCAGGTTTGGTCAGTAACTTTATCGTCCACCACTTCGTCTTCAACTTCCGCACCCTGGTCCTCCTCCTGACTTTCTGTCCATTGTGTCTCATCATTATCCACCTTTTACGACAGTAATTGCACTTTGCCACCGTCACTTTTGGGTGACCATGGCTGATCAAATCGCTACATGCGATATTCTGTTGCCCTGCTTGAAGCTGGCTGGTCGAGAGGCCCGAATCTGTCGATAGAAAAGTGAACAGCTCTTGGGGTAACCCTGCACTCTAATCTCTCCTTCAAACCACATATCCAAGCTCTTTCCACTTCTGAGCGGACAGAGCGAGAGGGCGGAATCTATAAATGGAAAGATGAACAAAATAGCTCTTCGGAGTGTCCAAGTGTGGGATCAGTTGTCTCAGGGCACTTGGAATGGTGGAAGGAATGAGGATCAGGGTGAGGAAAATGCCGACTCCAAGTAAAAAAAAATCTCCCGGATCCGCACATTCCTCAACCACGAATCTACAAAAACACTAGTGGACTCCCTCATCATCTCCCTTCTCAACGACTGCAACCTCCTGTTCTGTGGCCTTGCTTCTAACACTCTCGCATTCCTCCAATCTATCCTAAACTCTATTGCCCGACTAATCCGCCTGTCCCCTTGCTATTTCCTGGCCTTTCCTGTCTGTCAATCCCTTCACTGGCTCTCCATTGCCCAGAGACTCCAGTTCAAAACCCTAACTTTGGCATGCAAAGCCATCCACAACCTGTCTCCTCCATAGCCTCCCGATACTTACCTGCACACAACCTCCGATCCTCACAAGATCTCCTTCTCTACTCCCCTCTTATCTCCTCTTCCTTCATACAAGATTCCTCCCGTGCATCCCCCCTTCTCTGGAACTCTCTACCCCACCATTTCTGACTCTCGCCTACTGTTGAAACCTTCAAAAAAGCACCTGAAGCACCTCTTCCGACATGCGCACAACCTGCAGTAACCCTCGTTCCACCATACCGCTGCACAACCAGCTCTATCCTCACCTATGGTATTCTCACCCATCTCTTGTAGACTGTGAGCCCTCGTGGGCAGGGTCCTCACTTCTCCAGTAGCAGTCGTTGTCACATTTTTGTTTAAGATAATTGTAATTGTTTTTGCAAAGTATTTGTAGATCTCTTTTTCACATGTAAAGCGCCATGGAATAAATGCGATAAAGTAATAATAATAATGTGGTCCAGACTCACATGTACTGAGACTGGACCACGTGGAACACAGGGTGGTGGTGGTGGCAAACTGACTGGAAGCAATATCTGCTATCCAACCAACAATCTTTTCACACTGCTCTGGCTTCAAAATTGGTATTCCGCGGCCCCCTAGAAATAGGGACAGTAAGGTAATTCGACATGACGTGGGTGTTTGTTGTGCTCTCTCAGCAGGCACAGTTTCATCTTGCCCATGGCTTCTGCGTGCACTATCACCATCACCATAACGTCCACTTCCCCATCCCTTGACACACATCTTGCCCATTTTAAATGGAGTTTAATATTTGTCACGTTGCCAAAATTGTCTGTATTATTACTAGTGATGAGCGAACGTGCTTGCCACTGCTTGGTACTCGCCCGAGCATCACCGTGCTCAGCGCTCGGCGAGTATTTCCGGGTTGCTCGGGTAGGAACTCGGGTCCCCTCCCTGCATGTTTCGCGCTCTTTAGAGAGCCAATCAACATGTAGGGATTGCCTGCCATGCACTGTAATGCCGTAGCCATGTTGGTTGTGGGCATTACAGTGATTGGCTGGCCGTACAGCGTCATCATGTCTATAAGACCTGGTGCCGCTATGCTTGTCACAGTGTACCTTGGAATCAGGCAGAGTAGGGAGAGGTGCTGCTGCATCAGGGAGAGATTTGTTTCTTTACAATTAGTATAGGTATTCCACAACATATATACAGTTATATGAAATAGTTTGGGCACCCCTATTAATCTTAAGCTTAATGTTTTATAAAAATTGGTGTTTTTGCAACAGCTATTTCAGTTTGATATATGTAATAACTGTTGGACACAGTAATGTTTCTGCCTTGAAATGAGGTTTATTGTACTAACAGAAAATGTGCAATCTGCATTCAAACGAAATTTGACAGGCACATAAGTATGGGCACCTCACCAGAAAAGTGACATTAATATTTAGTAGATCCTCCTTTTGCAAAAATAACAGCCTCTAGTCACTTCCTGTAGCTTTTAATGAGTTCCTGGATCCTGGATGAAGGTATTTTTGACCATTCCTCTTTACAAAACAATTCCAGTTCAGTTAAGTTTGATGGTCGCCGAGCATGGACAGCCCTCTTCAAATGATCCCACAGATGTTCAATGATATTCAGGTCTGGGGACTGGGATGGCCATTCCAGAACATTGTAATTGTTCCTCTGCATGAATGCCTGAGTAGATTTGGAGCGGTGTTTTGGATCATTGTCTTGCTGAAAGATCCATCCCCTGCGTAACTTCAACTTTGTCACTGATTCTTGAACATTATTGTCAAGAATCTGCTGATACTGAGTGGAATCCATGCGTCCCTCAACTTTAACAAGATTCCCGGTGCCGGCATTGGCCACACAGCCCCAAAGCATGATGGAACCTCCACCAAATTTTACTGTGGGTAGCAAGTGTTTTTCTTGGAATGCTGTGTTTTTTTGCCGCCATGCATAACGCCTTCTTGTATGACCAAACAACTCAATCTTGGTTTCATCAGTCCACAGGACCTTCTTCCAAAAAGAAATTGGCTTCTCCAAATGTGCTTTTACATACCTCAGCCGACTCTGTTTGTGGCGTGCTTGCAGAAACGGCTTCTTTCGCATCACTCTCCCATACAGCTTCTCCTTGTGCAAAGTGCGTTGTATAGTTGACCGATGCACAGTGACACCATCTGCAGCAAGTTGATGCTGCAGCTCTCTGGAGGTGGTCTGAGGATTGCCCTTGACTGATCTCACCATTCTTCTTCTCTGCCTTTCTGATGTTTTTCTTGGCCTGCCACTTCTGGCCTTAACAAGAACTGTCCCTGTGTTCTTCCATTTCCTTACTATGTTCCTCACAGTGGAAACTGACAGGTTAAATCTCTGAGACAGCTTTTTGTATCCTTCCCCTGAACAACTATGTTGAATAATCTTTGTTTTCAGATCATTTGACAGTTGTTTTGAGGAGCCCATGATGCCACTCTTCAGAGGAGATTCAAACAGGAGAACAACTTGCAAGTGGCCACTTTAAGTAGCTATTCTCATGATTGCATACACCTGGCTATGAAGTTCAAAGCTCAATGAGGTTACAAAACCAAAAAATGTGCTTTAGTAAGTCAGTAAAAAGTAGGTAGGAGTTTTTAAAACAAGAAAATGATAAGGGTGCCCATACTTATGCACCTGTCAAATTTTGTTTGAATGCAGATTGCATATTTTCTGTTAGTACAATAAACCTCATTTCAAGGCAGACACATTACTGTGTCCAACAGTTATTACATATATCAAACTGAAATAGCTGTTGCAAAAACACCAATTTTTATGAAACATTAAGCTTAAGATTAATAGGGGTGCCCAAACTTTTTCATATAACTGTATATCCATCTGAACTAACAGTCCTTCTGAGAAATAATCCAGCTGCATATATTCAGTGGTGATAGCAGGAGTTAGGCAGGCAGGCAGTGTATGTGGCAGACTGCAGTGCATATAGTGAAAGAGGGTCCATTAAACGCTCCTGCCGCTGCTGTTCTTACAGGTATTTGTAGACATAGCCCCAGATATCAGGGGCTAGGGAAATTTTTTTTTATCTTAATCCTGGCTATTTGCTTAAAAAGCAATCCAGAGTACACCATTTTTTTGCTCCATTTGCTTGTTCTCAAGCCAGAATAAAGCCAGATCTGTTCCATATTTCAGCAATAAAAATCCAGAAATTTAAACTGAACGTGGAAAATATTGGCTTCCTTTTCCATTCTGTTGCAGTGTGTCAGTCAAGCTATTTACAGTAGGTGTCTGTGAAGAATAGTATTAGTAAATTACAGGCCTGCTATTTAAAACCGTGATTCTCTGTCAGACATAACACCTATAACAGTGTTACAAAATCAGCCATTTCTTCCATTTTCATTCTGTTGCAGTGTGTCGGTCAAGCTATTCACACTATGTGTCTGTGAAGAACAATATTAGCAAATTACAGGCCTGCTATTTAAATTTGTGGTTCTTTGTCAGACGTATCACATATTACTGTGTTCCAAAATCATCCATTTTTCGTGAACGTGGAAAATATTGTCCTCCATTAAAAATAGGCAAGGTGCGTGGCAAGGGATGGGGAAGTGGACGTGATGGTGATGATGCATGCAGAGGCTGAGGATGTGGATATGGGCAAGCTGAAATTGTGCCACAACAAACACCCACATCTTCTCACCCAACCTTCCTGCCCCAATTCCTAGGGGACCCCAGTACACGACTATTGAACCCAGAGCAGTGTCAAAAGGTTGTTGGTTGGATAGTGGATAATGCTTCCAGTCACTTTGCCACCACCACACTGTCTTCCACATGGTCAAGTCTCAGTAGCCGTGAGTCTTTTCTGCATATTCCTCACCCTGATCCTCCTTCCTCCCACCATGCCGAGTGCCCGGAAACAACTGATCCCACACTTGGACACTCCGAAGAGCTGTTCACTTTTCCATTTATAGATTCAGGCCTCTTGTCTGGTCCACTTGAAGCAGGGCAAGAGGAGATCACATGTAGCGATGCCCAAATATTTGAGCAGCCACGGTCACATGAAGGCGATGGTGGTAAACTGTCACAAGAGGTGAACGATGATGAGACACAATTGCCAGAAAGTCAGGAGGAGGACCAGGGTGCGTAAGTGGAAGACGAGGTGGTGGATGATATAGTAACTGACCCAACCTGGCAGGAGGACATGCAGAGCGAGGACAGCAGCACACAGGGGGAGGGAGGCAGAGCACCCCAACAGGCAGGAAGAAACAGTGTGGTGGCCACAGACAGAAGACAGGCAACCGTTCCCCGTAACACCAATACGAAGGAAGTTGCCAGTACAACTGTTAGGTCTTCCCGAGTCTGGTTGTTTTTTAAAGACTCTGCCGATAACCCCAAAAAGGCCTTTTGCACCACCTGCCAGGTCAGCATTAGCAGAGGTGGCAAAACTACCAGCCTGACCACCACAAGCATGATCAGGCACATGGCAGCAAAGCACCCTACTTTGTGGGCCGAACCCCAGGGTCTAGGAACAGAGTCTGCGGGTGGCACCACTGCTTCTTCCGCTGCTGTGTGTGCAAGCCAATCCCCTGTCCATGGTGCATGCGAAGATGCCTCCTGCCCTGCACCTGTCATTGTACACTCTCAAGTAGCAGCATCAGGAAGCACGTCCACGTCCTTGGTCCAGTGCAGCGTTCAGTTGTTCATTGGAACTTGGAACGCAAGCGCAAATACGCACCCAACGCCCCACAGGCCACAATACTAAATTCCCACATTTCGCGACAGCTTGCACTCGAAATGTTGCCTTTTAGGCTCGTGGAGACTAAAGTATTCTGTAACCTGATGGCGGCGGCTGTCCCTTAGTACTCTGTCCCCAGCCGCCACTATTTCTCCCGGTGTGCCGTCCCCGCATTCCACAAGCACGTGTCCCAAAACATTAGCCGTGTCCTCAACAATGCAGTTCTTGGGAAAGTCCACCTAACCACGGACATGTGGACAAGTGCTTGTGGGTAGGGACGGTACATCTCGCTGACGGCACACTGGGTTAACATAGTGGAAGCTGGGACCCAGTCGGACCTTGGGACGGAACACGTCCTCCCGACGCCAAAGATTGCGGGCCCTAGGTCAATCAGGGTTGCCCCCACAGTCCACAGCTCCTGCACCCCATCCTCCTCAGCATCCTCCTCCTCTTCAGCCTCCATCTACGAAATGACCACATCAGTCACAAGCTGGAAGCACTGCAGCACTGCCTCAGCCAAGCGGCAACAGGCTGTGCTGAAGCTAATATGCTTAGGTGACAAACCACACAATGCTGAAGAGTTGTATACAGCTCTGAAAGAGGAGGCAGATCTGTGGCTCACACCGCTGAACCTACAGCCAGGCATGGTCATGTGTGACAATGGCTGGAACCTGGTGATGGCTCTGAGGCGAGGCAAGCTCAAACACGTACCATGTCTGGCCCATGTGCTTAACCTCGTGGTTCAGCGGTTTCTCAAGTCCTACCTGGAGCTGCCAGATCTGCTTGTTAAAGTACGCCGCCTGTGTGACCATTTTAGAATGTCACCTACAGCTTCCGCCACCCTTGCCGTGTTTCAGCAGCATTTGCAGCTTTCAGCTCACAGACTGGTGTGTGATGTCCCCACGCGTTGGAACTGTACACTGCAGATGTTGGGAAGGATTTGTGAGCAGAAGAGGGCAATTGTTGACTACCAGCATTAACAAGGCCGTTGGTATTCAGTTTAGACTCCACACATACAGACCTCAGGAGTGGACATGGATGTCAGACATATGTACCATCCTCCAAAACTTTGAGGACTCCACCAAGATGGTGAGCGGCGATGACGCCATAATTAGTGTCACCATCCCGCTTCTCTGTCTTCTGAAACCCTCTCTGCTGACAATCAAAGAGGATGCATTGCATGCAGAGCACGATGAGATGGAGCAAGGAACCATACAGGGTGATTACACACAGCCCAGCCTCATCTTATCCCAACGTGGATTGGGTGACAATGAGGAAGAGGAGGGGGAAGAACAGGAGCTAGTTTCATGCGCTATAGACGGTATTACCTGCACAACTGTCATACCGTCTGTTCAGCGTGGATGGCCTGAGGACAGAGAGGAGGAGGAGGAGAGCATGGTCGGTCGTCCTCTTGGTGAGGACACGGAAGTCTTGCCTGTTAGCAGTCTGGCACGCATGGCTGAGTTTATGTTACGCTGCCTTTCCCATGCCCCTCTCATTCTCAAAATTTTGTGTGACAGTCATTATTGGTTGGTGACACTTCTAGACCCACGCTACAAGGAGAACTTTCTATCTCTTATTCCTGAGGCGGACAAGTCTACAAAAATGGGGCAGTACCAGAAGGCCCTTGTTGCGGAACTATTAAAAAATTCCCATCTGAGAATGCTGGCGGCAGAGGTCACAGTTCATTGGACAACCAAGGACTACAGGCGATAGAGACACAACTCCAATCCAGCAGAGGAAGGGGAACACTGTCAAAGTTCTGGGAGAATTTTCTCAGCCCCTATAACTGATAAGCGCATCTGCCTGTCAACTGAAAATGCTGACAGGCTGACTCTTATAAAAATGAACAAGGGCTGGATTTGGCCAGACCTCTCAACACCATCGAATGATAGCAGCGTAACATAAACTCAAATCCAGTGTCTTTTTTTGGGAGGTGTATTCCCATGCACCTTTTTACGCCCACACATGGGTATACGCTTCCTGATTTTGGCTATTTGCTCTTGTCCTCCTCTTTCTCCTCATCTTCATCCTCCACCACCATATCACCAGGGTGACCGTGGTCCGTGATGCAACACCCACATAATTTTTTTAAAGAGTGTTTATGATGCCCGTAAAAAAAAATTTTTGTACAGTATGTTCATGTATACCCCCCAGGGGTAAATGTTTGTCAGCCCGTAAACTTCGTGCATGGGCATTACAAGTATAGGAGACCCTATCCTTTCTAATGGGAACATTTTTTATGAGGCCCTCCTCCACATCTTTTCCAAGAGGCATTGGAGTGCCTCCCAATTTTTGACATCCCTTGCATTCACTGCATAGGCAAACACAATGGGAGACCCACTTCCTAATAATGGTAACATTTTTTTTCAGGAGGTCCTCCTCTATGTATCTTTAAAGGGGTATTTGGGTGCATCCAAATTTTCAAAGGGGTATTGGGGTGCGTCCAAATTTTGGGCAGCCCTGTCACTCACTTCATACGCAATAATAGTATAGGAGACCCACTCTTTAGTAATGGGAACAACAAAGCATAGCCGGCTGATGTCTCTCTAAGAATAGTGAGGGCCGACTGCTGACCCTTTAAGAATAGTAAAGGCCGCCTGATGGCCCTATAAAAATAGGCTTTCTGACTTTAAGAGTCCCTCTTTCATAAATGAGACAGGATGTGTCTGATGATGTGTCACACACCACATGGCCAGATAGGGTTGTAAAATGTTAAAATGACATTTCCATGTGAATGCATTTGTCACGGTTGAAAGCAATGCAAAAGTGCAAAAACGCATCTAAAACGCTACGTGTGAACATAGCCCAAGGTGTGCAGTAGTATTTTTGGTTTTGGTTATTTATTTTGCCTTATATGCAAGTCATTACCCTGGAAAGGATGTTCCTTGACATATTTCTCAGGAAAATCCATTTTGGTTTAGTTTTTGTATGTTTTATTGTGAGTCCGTAAAAGTGGCGTAATACCTCTGATAACATTGTTCACAGCAGCGACCTGAGAGTCAGAAATGCTTCCAGGGGTCTTCCCCATGCTGTTCCGATGTCATTTGAGCACTGTTCCCATCGATTTGGGCAATTTTTAGGCCCTCTGCAGACCGCCGGGGGGAGCCGCCTGAAAAATGCTCGAGTTTCCCGTAGACTTACATTGGGCTCGTTGCTTGGATTGAGCACCCGAGTATTCCAATGTGCTCGACCCGAGCAACGAGCACCCTAGCATTTTAGTGCTCGCGCATCACTAGCAAAAATTCATCAAAAACGCTACGCGTGAACATAGCCCAAGGTGTGGAGGAGCATTTTTGGTTTTGTATATTTATTTTGCCTTATATACAAGTCATTACCCTGGAAATGATGTTCCTTAACATTTTTCCCAGAAAAATCCATTTTGGTTTAGTTTTTGTATGTTTTATTGTGAGTCCGTAAAAGTGGCATAATACCTCTGACAACATTGTTGAAAGCAATGACCTGAGAGTCAGAGATACTTCCAGGGATCTTCTCCATGCTGTTCCCATGTCATTTGAGCACTGTTCCCATTGATTTGGGCAATTTTTAGGCTGGAAAAATGCTAGAGTTTCCCATTAGACTCATACCGTGCACTCGAGCATTCCAATTTGCTCGACCCGAGCAACGAGTACCCGAGCCTTTTAGTGCTTGTTCATCACTATTCACCACTTCCCATTTTGCCATTTGTGGATAATGGCTCTCACTGTGGTTCGCTGGAGTCCCAAAGCTTTAGAAATGGCTTTATAACCTTTTCCAGACTGATAGATCTATTACTTTGTTTCTCATTTGTTCCTGAATTTGGATCACAGCATGATGTCTAGCTTTTGAAGATCTTTTGGTCTATTTCACTTTGTCAGGCAGGTCCTATTTAAGTGATTTCTTGATTGAGAACAGGTGTGGCAGTAATCAGGCCTGTGTGTGGCTAGGGAAATTGAGCTCAGCTTCCCAAAGATTTGATAAACCACAGTTAATTTATATTTTAAGGGGGGGGGGTCACTTTTTCACACAGGGCCCTATAGGTTTGGATTTATTTTTCCCCTAATAGTAAGACCTTGATTTAAAAACTGCATTTTGTGTTTACTTATTTTATTTTTGTCCAATAATTAAATTTGTTTTGTGATCTGAAACATTTAAGTGTGAAAACATGCAAAACAATAGGAAATCAAGAAGGGGGCAAACACTATTTCACATCACTGTATATAAGATTTGCACACAGGACCCTGATCTAGGGTTTGGCTAGGTGGTAGGCTCTGGGCTAGAGTCCAAGGGGTAACGTTTCTCCTTGTGGAGAGCGACAAGTCAAGCTTGGCATGTCAGAGTGAAACGTTACCCCTTAGAACCCAGTAGAGAGCCTATCACCTAGCCAAATCAGATCTCATATTTTGCACTGATGAGGGGCAAAACCCCAAAACACTTTGTCTGCAAATTGAGATTCTGGTTTGGCTTTTATCCTAAGTCATATTGACTTTTAGGATTGCTGCTTCCAAGAGGTTGCACTAGAGTTCTAGTCCTCTTCCTTTCTGAAGAGAATTTGCATACATGAAATTTCACATTCTCATCTGCAAATTGAGATTCTGGTTTGGCTTTTAACTTAAGTCATATTGCAAGGCTTGTTAAGGAGTTAATATTGACTTTTAGATTTATAGAGCATGCATGGCTTATAAGTCTCCTTACTCTGACATCCCATACTTGACTTGTCATGCTAGACAAGACGAAACGTTACCCTTTAGACCCCAGTCCAAAGCCTCTCACCTACCCAAAACAGATCTCATACTTTGCACTGATGATAGGCAACACCCCGAAACACCATGTCTGCAAATTGAGATTTTAGTTTGGCTTTTATAAGGAGCATGCATGGTTTATAAGTCTCCTCACTATGATATGCCAGGCATGGCTTGTCACTCTCCACAAGGAGAGTGTATTGTATGTATTTTTATACATATTCAGTGGAATTTAAAAGTCTGGTCAAAATCACTGGTATTGTGAAGAATTAAGTAAGTTGAAGATGAAATGATCTCTAAAACTGCTAGAGTTAAAGCTGACACATTTAATTAGTATTTTACACAAAAAAAAAAATATTGTCATTTTTTACATTTTAAAAATTACAAAAAGAAAAATAAGCCAACGCAAAAGTTTGGGCATTCTTGGAGATTTGTGTGCTCAGATAACTTTGACCACGTTTCAGACATTAATTAGGCAGTTAGGGTCATTATGACTTGTTCACTATAATCATTAGGAAAGGCCAGGTGATGCAAATTTCCCAGCTTTATAAAAACCCAGCGTACTATAACCTTGTGCCAAAAACCTGCAGCCATGGCTTCTTCTAAGCAGCTGTCTAACACTCTGAAAATGAAAATGGTGGAGGCCCACAAAGCAGGAAAATGCTACAAGAAGATAGAAAAATGTTGTAAAGTTGCCTTTTCCTCAGTTCGAAGTGTAATTAAGAAATGGCAGTTAACAGGAACAGTGCAGGTCAAGATAAGTATGGAAGACCAAGCAAAATTTCAGTGAAAGCTGCTCGTAGGTTTGCTAGAGAGGCAAATCAGAACCCCCGCTTGTCAAAAAAGCCTTCAGAAAGATTTAACAGACTGTGAAGTTGTAGTACCTTGTTCTACTGTTCAGACACCTGCACAAATATGACCTTCATAGAAGGGTCATCAGAAGAAAACCTCTCCTGTATCCTCACCATAAAATTCAGCATCACAAGTATGCAAAAGAACAAGCCTGAAGCATTAAACAAGCCTGAAGCCTGAAACAATTAAACAAGCCTGAAGCATTTTGGAAACAAGTCCTATGGACCGATGAGGTTAACCCCTTTAAAGCCTGGGGCATATTAGTACGTCCCAGGCCATCACCCCCGGTTCAGTGAGGGCTCCGGCAGTGAGCCCGCACTGAACCGAGCACATGTCAGCTGATTATTACAGCTGACATGTGCCTGCAACAGCCGTGGATGGAATCACGATCCACCTTCGGCTGTTAACCAGTTAAATGCCGCTGTCAATCTTTGACAGCGCCATTTAACAGCGCCATGCAGGAAGCGCGTCACTTACCCCGCCCATCGGTGACCCCATCACGTGATCGCGGGTCACTGATGGGTGGGCATGGCAACCCTGGGTCTGCAGCAGACCCCAGTGGTTGTCATGTAATGATCGCTATGAGCGCCACCTAGTGATCGGCGCTCATAGCACAGGAGAATTTCTGCTCATCACCTCTATGTAGCAGAGGCAATCAGACAGTTGCTGCTTCTAGTCTCCTATGGAGACTATAGAGTCAAGCAAAAAGTGTAAAAAAAAATGTTTTGAAAAATATAAAATATATAAAAGTTTAAATCACCGCCCTTTCGCCCCATTCAAAATAAAATAATAAAAAAAAAAAAACACATACACATATTTGGTATCGCCATGTTCAGAATCGCCCAATCAATTTAAAAAAAGAATTAATCCGGACGGTAAACGGCGTAACGAGAAAAAAATTCTAAACGCCAGAATTACGTTTTTTGGTCGCCGCAACATTGCTACAAAATGCAATAACGGGCGATCAAAATATCAGATCTACCCCAAAATGATATCAATTAGAACGTCAGCTTGGCGCGCAAAAAATAAACCCTCACAAGGCCACAGATCACAAAAAATAGAGACGCTACGGGTCTTGGAAAATGGTGCCATTTTTTTTTTTTTTAGCAAACTTTGGATTTTTTTTTCACCTCTTAAATAAAAAAGAACCTATACATGTTTGGTGTCTACGAACTCAGAATGACATGGAGAATAAGAATAGCAGGTCAGTTTTAGCATTCAGTGAATGTGGCAAAAAAAAAAACATCTGTGGTATTGCACTTTTTTTGCAATTTCACCGCACTTGGAATTTCTTTCCCTTTTTCCCGTAGACAATATGGTAAAACCAGTGATGTCGTTCAAAAGTACAACTTATCCCACAAAAAATAAGCCCTCACATGGCCATATTGACCAAAAAATAAAAACGCTATGGCTCTGGGAACAAGGGGAGCAAAAAACTAAAATGCAAAAATGGAAAATCCCAGGGTCCTTAAGGGGTTAAAATAGAACTCTTGGGCCACAATGACCAAAGGCATGTGTGAAGAAAAAAGGGCACAGAATTTTATAAAAAGAACATCTCGCCAACCATTAAGCATAGGGGTGGATCAATCATGCTCTGGGGTTATGTTGCAGGCAATGGTTCTGGGATGTTACGATACTGGCGTAGCACTGCTGGAAACCAGTGGCCCAAGGAGCACAAGCAGGAGCAGCAAGCGATTATAGATGTTCTTGGATATATATAAAGGAGTTGTAGGAAACAATCCATAGATAGGTGAGAACAGTTTGGGTAAAACAGTCCAGGAGCTGGAGACTGGATCTAGACTAAACAGTTAGACACAATACTCAAGCAATGAGTGAGAGATCTGTGTGGTTTTAAGTAGATCCAAACAGGAAACAAGATGGATTCCACAGGTTCAGCAACTGCCATCTTAGTAAAGGGCAATTGCAGAACACAACAGCAGCCTCCGGTGGTAAGCAGTGGGATTGCTGCACAATTATTAAGGTGAACAATAGCTGCCACTAGTGTGGCCAGATTCTCTAAAATCAGAAATAGGAATGGCCACATGCGAAATTGTGGTATCTAGGCAATAGTTCAGAATGCTTAAAGTGAGTATGTTACAATCTGTCAGCATTCTGCAGCCTAGGTACATACATAAATTTGTAAAAAAAAAGCCCAGACAACCACACGAAGTGCACAATAGAAATATACCAGAAATGTGGCAGAAATGAACAGAAAGTAAGAGATATAACCAATTACTAACTGCACCTTCCTTTTCATTTTTCCATTTTACCAAAAATGCACAATGTGAACAGTGCTGATCGTAACACACCTACCTTAGTGCTTACTTACAATGCACATTTTTCAGCTATTTCTAACATTGTTAAACGGAACCTACACATCTTATCGGAAGATGACATTATGGATTCTATCTTGGAGAAGGGGATTAGAATTGTTTCCTGCAAAGCACTCACCATAGGCAGCCGTTTATCACCCAGCTTGTACAACCCTCATGGGACTATTAGCGACCCTGGTAATTGGCTGTCTGTTAACGGTTTCCATAAAAGTGAACAAACTTCTTGTAAAACAGTAAAATATGTCCACATGTCACCAGAACATACACATTTACTAATAACTATAGTAACAAAACATACAACATAAATGGTTTTCTAAACTGCAATTCTGATCACATACAGTGGGTACAGAATGTATTCAGACCCCTTTAAATTTTTCACTCTTTATTTCATTGCAGCCATTTGGTAAATTCTCAAAAATGTTCATTTTTTTTCTCATTAAAGTACACTCTGCACCCCATCTTGACTAAAAAACAGAAATGTAGAAATTTTTGCAAATTTATTAAAAAGAAAAACTGAAATATCACATGGTCATAAGTATTCAGACCCTTTGCTCAGTATTGAGTAGAAGCACCCTTTGAGCTAGTACAGCCATGAGTCTTCTTGGGAATGATGCAACAAGTTTTTCACACCTGGATTTGGGGATCCTCCGCCATTCTTCCTTGCAGATCCTCTCCAGTTTTGTCAGGTTGGATGGTGAATGTTGGTGGACAGCCATTTTCAGGTCTCTCCAGAGATGCTTAATTGGGTTTAGGTCAGGGCTCTGGCTGGACCAGTCAAGAATGGCCACTCCTTTGTTATTTAAGCTGTGTGCTTAGGGTCATTGTCTTTTTGGAAGATGAACCTTCGGCCAAGTCTGATGTCCAGAGCACTCTGGAAGAGGTTTTCATCCAGGATATCTCTGTACTTGGCCGCATTCATGTTTCCTTCAATTGCAACCAGTCGTCCTGTCCCAGCAGCTGAAAAACACCCCCATAGCATGATGCTGCCACCACCATGTTTCACTGTTGGGATTGTATTGGGCATGTGATGAGCAGTGCCTGGTTTTCTCCACACATACCACTTAGAATTATCACCAAAAAGTTCTATCTTCGTCTCATCAGACCAGAGAATCCTATTTCTCTTAGTCTGGGAGTCCTTCTTGTGTTTTTGAGCAAAGTCTATGCAGGCTTTCATATGTCTTGCACTGAGGAGAGGCTTCCGTCGGGCCAGTCTGCCATAAAGGCCTGACTGGTGGAGGGCTGCAGTGATAGTTGACTTTGTGGAACTTTCGCCCATCTCCTTACTGCATCTCTGGAGCTCAGCCACAGTGATCGTGGGGTTCTTCTTTACCTCTCTCACCAAGGCTCTTTTCCCACGATTGCTCAGTTTGGCTGGACGGCCAGGTATAGGAAGACTTCTGGTGGTCCCAAACTTCTTCCATTTAAGGATTATGGAGGCCACTGTGCTCTTAGGAACCTTGAGTACTGCAGAAATTCTTTTGCAACCTTGGCCAGATCTGTGCCTTGCCACAATTCTGTCTCTGAGCTCCTTGGGCAGTTCCTTTGAGCTCATGATTCTCATTTGGTCTGACATGTACTGTGAGCTGTGAGGTCTTATATAGACAGGTGTATGCCTTTCCAAATCAAGTCCGATCTGTTTAATTAAACACAGCTGGACTCCATTGAAGGAGTAGAACCATCTCAAGGAGGATCACAAGGAAATGAACAGCATGTGACTTAAATATGAGTGGCTGAGCAAAAGGTCTGAATAATTATGACCATGTGATATTTCAGTTTTTCTTTTTTAATAAATTTGCAAAAAATTCAACATTTCAGTTTATTTCAGTCAAAATGGGGTGCAGAGTGTACTTTAATGAGAAAAAAAATGAACATTTTAGAATTTACCAAATGGATGAAATGAAACAAAGAGTGAAAAATTTAAAGGGGACTGAATACTTTCTGTACCCACTGTAATTTTCATCATTCAATGTAGTGAATGTAACCTGAAGTACATTGGTTCCAGCGTTAGAAAAATCAAATCTAGAATAGGAGAACATCCATATAACATTCTTCATTCATCCAATCGGTATATTTCCAATGCATAAAAACATTTCATTAATAATCACAACAGACAAAATCTCCCAAGAGTCAAGACACATTTGTGATGGTGATTGGGAGAGAACGCTTCACAACAGGGAGGCATACTGGATTTTATCTTTAAACACCAAGGTCCCTTTAGGGTTAAATGTCAGAAGAGAGGTAATGTTACATTATTTAATCTTTGGTTTGTTGCAATTTACTTCTATTGTATTGTTTTTAGATTGCTTTACAGACTTATTTTACAGCATACTTTTGTTTCGTTATTTCTGGTTCTACACACCTGTAGTCTAACTAAACAATTATGTGCACATTTAAGTTTCCTCCCTCTTTCAGTGTCTATTCAAATCAAGTTTAAGAGTGCATGTTGCATTCGAAACACGTCTGTTTACTCCCATTCGATTCTCCTGTCCCCCTACATCCCCAGATCGTTGGTGTATGTCTCTCGCTTGGCTATTTTACATTTTTGAAAATAAAGGAATCTATATTTTATAGATATAATACCTTCTAATATTTTGCCGTCCTATTGTAATAGAAGGAAAAAAGTCTTTCAGAGAATCAGTGCGAGATGTATGTAATAAGGTGAAAGAGCGCCATCTGGTGAGCATTTCAAGTTTGGACGCTGGACCCGGTCAGGTGACCTCCAGCAGAGGATTTCAAAATTTAACGGTCGAGCGCGCAGTGCCTGAGGTGATGTTGGCACCAGACACAGGGAGAGACGGGACGCAGGCCGGGCGCGGCTGAAGGAACAGCGAGAGAGACCGGGGTGAGAGACCCATAAGGCAAGGCGGGTGGCTGCCGGTGAACGAGTGCGGGATTCAGCGCAGCGGTCCTTTAGGTGTCACGGCTACGGAAGAGGACCAGGACTTGGATACGACATTAAGGAAAAGTACAAGACCCTCCTACCCACGATGTGGTAAACAGCCCTGATTGACAGGACAAAGAGAGGATAGAAACGAGTCGTGCCGGAGAGATCACGTCAGCAAAAGTTGACGAGTGTCATCACTGAACAGGGCTGTCACTTCAACCGCTCCCTCACGATACAGGGAACAATTGGGTTTAGGGTATCAGGTTGGGAGGGGGACGGGTGAGGTGGAACAAGCCAAACGGGATCTGATTGACTTTGTCAGAAAAAGACTTAAAGGTCTAGCGGGAATAACCGGAGACCTCCGCTAGGGCCATTTGCAGAACCGATGGACTTCGGTGATTATTCCCATATTTGGGCTAGATACAATATTTTAAAGAAGGATTTTATTGCTATTTCATAAGTATTTGTTATTGCTCTCATTACTAACCCCTGTTGCAATCCCTGTCAGCTTTGTTTAATATATATACATATATAAATTGTTATTTATAGCTATTTGACTGCCCTCATTTTGTGACTCTGAGCTGCTAATAACTACCATAACCTCACCATCCTAAAACCCTTCCACTTGACCACCGCTCCCTCTCTCTGGAGCACTATGAAACGCTCATTCTATCTGAAATAACCTCCATGTCATTAACGATCTCTTTATTTCTCTAAATCTATTCTTCCCGGGCCTTACAGAAACTAGGCTGACACCCTTCTGCACTGTATTATGGTAGTCTTCAATTCACCCACACTGCTTGCCCTGGCAATAAACATGGTAGAGGAGTTGACCTTTTCCTGCCAAACAACTGCACACTTAACCCAATCTTACCTCTACCCTCCCTTATTCTCCCTTCTTTTGAAGTGCACTCTGTACGTATCTATTCTCCCATCAACTTCCAAGCGACCGTCATATACTGAACTCCAGGCCGTGCCACCACCTTTATCAACTACCTTTCCACCTGGCTTCTTCCCTTTCTCTCTGCTGACATTCCTACCATCATCATGGGTGACTTTAGCATCCCCATTGACAACCACCAGTCAACAGCCTCCAAACTCTTGTCACATGTTTCATCCTTTGATCTCACACAAGGTCCTCCACATCTGCTCACACAGATGGATATACACTAGATCTCATCTTCACCTGTCTCTGTTTCCCATCTAACCTCACCTCTCCCCTATCTGTCCACAATCTACTCACATTCTCATCCCAGTCCTCTTCACCTGCTCCTCAAGTCCAGCAGCTAGCACACCCCCACAGAAAACTCTCACACCTTGACACTCACATACTTTTTGAGTCTTTTCTACTGCAATCCAGCATATACTCACTTTTTGACACAGATACAGCCACTGTTTTCTACTATGCCACACTTGCATCAGCTATTGAAGTAGTCAACCCTCTTGTGCATAGCAAATGGTGACAAATCAATAGACAACCCTGGCAGACCAACCTCACAAAAAAAGCTTTGGCATGTTCCAGGGTTGCGGAGTGGTGCTCGATGTAAATGCACTTATAAGAAGACTTCACCACATTTAAACAAGAAATTCTCACATTCAAGTCCGCCCTCACCTCTAATAAACAGGGCTACTTCACAACCCTCATATCTTCTTTATCCCATGATTTCAAAGAGTAATTCAACACTTTTCTTTCTGTAAAAGACTTTGCTGCACATTTCAAAAATAAGATAGACTAAATCAGACAAGTTTTTACAGTTCAACTACCATAAACCCTTCATATTACAGACCAATGCCTTTCTCCCATAACCTTATTTCCTATCAACACTGAAGAAAAGCTTATTCATCTTCTCTAGCAATCATAACTCACTGCTTCTTCACTTGACCCTATGTCATCCCATCTCCTCCCCAACCTCACCACCCGGCTTATCCCAGTCCTAACCATATCTCCTCTTCAACCTATCATTAACCTCTGTTGTTTTCTCTTCTTCTGCTTTCAAACATGCAACAATCACACCTATAATGGATAAGCCATCCCACGACCCAACCTCTAAGTCTAGCTATTGCGCCATATCGATACTCCTGTTAACCTCCAAACTTCTCGAACAGCATGTCCACATTGAATTTCCTCCACCTTTCATCCAACTTGCTCACCGACAACCGACAATCCAACTTCTATCCCCACTACTCCATTGAAACTGCCCTAACCAAAATTACTAATGAATTACATACCACCAAAGCTAACAGACAATATGAATTACTCCTACTTCTTACAATGAAGAAAATAACCACGGTGCTTCTGACAGGTAGGTGCTCAAGTAGGATCCTGTTTCATAACTTGAGATGTAAGAAGCTTGGCACTCAAAATTAATGATAAGGAAACATTTTTAATGTTGGACAGCAATCCAATTTAACTTACACAAACTTTTCGACCTATATCAGACTTTCGTCAGTGTGCAGATTGCCCAGGGAAGCAACTTAACCAATGGGGCTAACGCAGAGTAAGGCTGTGTGCCCACGATGCGTTTTTTAAGCGCTTCCGCAGCGGCAAAAATGCTGCAGAAACGCTTAAAAAATGCATGGTAGAAGGCCTGCCATGTTCCCCAATGATAATCTGCATGTGCTGTGCACATGCTGTGGAAATTTCCGCTGCGGGTTATCATTGCGGAAAAAAACGCAGCACTTCCAATTATTTTGCGGAAGCACTGCGTTTTCGCCGCCATTGACTTGCATTGGAACGCATGGATTACGCATCACTGCATCTGTAGATGCGCATTCCATGCGCTTCAATGTGCAGATGATACCCGGGTGTGGAGGAGAGGAGACTCTCCTCCGGACCCGGGTACCATAGAACCTGTGAAAAAAAGAATAAAATAAAAAATAAATATTATATTTACCTTCTGATGGCCCGCGGTCTCCTTGTCTTCACTTGCCGGAAACTCGCGGTGGACTGAAGGACCTGCGTTGACGTCATTTAGTCATGTGACGGCAGGTCCTTCAGTGTAGTGTTCCGCGAGCTGCCGGCAAGCCAGGACGGAGCGAAGCAAGACTGCGGGGGCCATCAGAAGGTAAGTATAGATTTATTTTTTTATTTTTTGACATTCTTTGGGGTCACACTATATAAATCCATGCCGTTTGCATGGATTTATATAGTGTGATCAAGTTGTCAAGCACTTTCCAAGTGATGCTAAAATCACTTGGAAAGCGCTTGTCAACCCGCATGCGGAAATGCATGTGAAGAACGCTTCACATCCGCATGTCCCTGGCAGGAAAAACGCATGTACAATCCGCATGTACAATCTGCATGCGTTTTTTCTGCCAGGGAGATGCAGAAATGCTCAGGAAAAAATCGAGAGCATTTCTGCATCGTGGGCACATAGCCTAAAGCAGCAGTGTCCACCGCTGGGGGAAAGAGAATACGCCTTTCTACTGCACACAGCAGTGGATAGCGCTGCTCCTACTACAGATCCTCTCTTTCCTTGGCATCAAAGTCCTTGTCCTCTCCTGGATCTCCTCACTAACCACACATTTAGTGTCTCAGATTACCATTCTACTTCCTCATCCCACCCTCTCTCTGTTAGTATTCCTCAAGGGTCTTTCTTGGGACCCCTACTCTTTTCCATCTACACCTTTGGCCTGAGACAACTCATAAAGTCCCATGGCTTCCAGTATCACCTATACGCTGTTGATACTCAAATCCACCCCTCTAACCCAGATGTCATCTCACTGCTGTCCAGAATCCCAGAGTGTCTATCAGTCATTTCCTCCTTCTTTTCATCATGCTTTCTAAAGTTTAATGTGGACAAAACTTAACTAATCATCTTTTCTCCATATTAATTAGCTCCCCTATCTAATCCATCACTATACATGACATCATGGTTTCCCCTGTACCACAAGTCTGCTGCCTCAGAGGAACTCTTGATTGCTCTGTCCTTCAAACCACACATCCAAGCCCTTACCACCTCCTGCCGCCTCCAACTCAAAAATATTTCCAGAATTTGTCTCTTTCTCAACCCTGAATTTACTAAAATTTTAGTGCATGGCCTCATCATTTCCTGTCTCGTCTACTTCAACATCCTCCTCTGTAGCCTCCTGACTAACACTCACACTTCTCCTGTCTGTTCTTAACTCTGCTGCCTGATTAATCGACCTCTCCCCCTGCTACTCCTCTGCCTCTCCCCTCTGCAAATCTCTTCATTGGCTCCCAATTTCCCAAAGCATACAGTTTTAACTGCTAACACTGACCTACAAGGCTGTTCATAAATTGTCGCTTCCATATATCTCAGAACTAATCTCCCGATATCTTTCCACACGTAATTTCAGGTACTCCCAGTTCCTGCTTCTCTTCTCCAATCTCGTAGGTTCCTCACTCAATAGCCTCCAAGACTTCTATTGAGCATTCTCCCTCCTTTGGAATTCTGTGCCCCAACATGTCGTATTGTCTCCCACGTTCTGAATCTTCAGACAGAACTTGATAACCCATCTCTTAAAGAAAGCTTACAGTTTGCAATGACCCTGCTGCCACTTCACCACTAGAGTTGCTGTAACCCCCTAACCTACCGTATCCTTTCCCAATATCCGGTAGACAGTAAGTCCAAGAGGGCTGGGTCTGTCACTGTTATTTCGTTCATTGTAATTTATATTTGTATTTTGTATTTAAACCCTTTTCACATGTATAGCACCATGGAATCAATGTTGCTCTAAAAAAAAATTATTAATAATAATAATAATAATTGCTGCGGCACGTATGTTATATATGGCAAGAAAATTGATAGCCCAAAAATGGATAGCAGATCAGGAGCCTATGATATCAGAATTTATTGATAAAGTTAACTAGCTAGTAAATTTGGAAAAAGGCATATACCTAAAAAGATATGCAATCTGTAAATTTGACAAGATATGGGGTCTATGGATTGATGGCTCTGGTTTGACATCTAGGGAACCGAGGAGATTTCGCCTCGGCTTGCTTTGAGTTACATTTATATGATGCCTCAAATTAAACTTCTTTGAAAATTAATGAAAATGTTATTAGTACGTCCACAAGTTATATGTAATTGGATTGACTATTGTTACTATGTTCAAATATTTGTTCATCTAAATTATGCTGGTTTTGCTGAGCCAAGATATATAAATAACTCATGTTTAATGCTTCTTAATGTTGGGGGGTGGAGAACTGTGTTTCTCCAATGTTTGTCTGATTGTTGTTGTTGTTTCCTTTATTTTTCTTTTCCTTTGTGTAAATCTTTATAAAAATCAATAAAAACATTTGATTTAAAAAATAAATAAATAATAATAATAATAATAATAATAATAAAAACATTATTCTCAAAGGGAAATGTCCTTTGTCAGCAGGATATGGTGTCCTGGAAAAGTGAAAAAATTGTTCAGTAATAATTGTTGATTTAACTACCAAATTCTCCTGATCTCAATGCTATTGATAATCTGTTGAATGTACTGGAAAAACAAGTCCTATCCATACACGTCCTACCTTGCTACTCACAGAATCTAATGTTCATAGCTACTTTGGTGAGGCAAGGGTAACATACAGAATATTAATATTATTAATATTATCGCTGATCGGTATGTCTTTTTTTTTTACTTGGTTATTCTGGACACTGGGCTGGAGAAAGTTTATGAATGTATATGAAACAAATAAATGTCACATTAGAATGAATTAAGAACCATGCAAGCTTTCACGTTTTCAGAGGATACAGTATGTGATAAATTCAGCTGAACTGTAGTATTCAGCAAATCACAATATTTTAGTTCTAATGCACTATTGTAGGTACAGGCCTCCAGTTATGGCTGAACTAATAAATGTGTCACATAAATAGTTGCTTGTCTAGGTTTAATAATGTGAAATATGGTAATGAACTTGTGGACTAGAGTTAATTAAAAGTAGTGGTGCTTTGTGGTATGGGTTGTGTGCCTAAACGACTGATAACAAAGCTTCTAAGAAAAATTAGGCTGGAAAAATGCTAATGCAATTATAAAGTGGAAAGCTGTTTTGAAAATGTAGTTATTTAGTGTGACACTTTTTAATTATCTCTAGGGTCGTTCCATAAAGATATTGAATTTGTAAAAGATATCTTCAAATCGGTCCAAAACATAGTCTAATTAATTCTGCTTGCAAAAAGGAATGTGTCCAGTGGCTGTCTGAAATGGAGGATCACCTGTATGTATATGGAATTGCATACATAGTAATGCTGAAATATAGTGAGATTTCTTTAATTTGTGTCAATCATCGGAAACTCAAATATCAAATATTCGGGATTATCAAATGCAAGTTTAAAGGGAATCTGTCAGTAGGATCAACCCTACTAAGCCATCTATATTTACATGTAGATCATAGGAAGCGGAATAAAATGATACCTTCATATTTGTAATCCGATGTCTTATTCCAGAGAATTCCGTGTTTTTCTTAATATGTAAATGAGCTGTTAAGATCTACAGACCGGACACTGATCTCAATGAGAGTCTGCTACAGAGCATATTTGAAAGGAAAGGGGCCGTTACCAGTGTGAGATACAGGTGCATCTCACTAATTTAGAATATCATCAAAAAGTTAATTTCAGTTCTTCAATATAAAAAGTGTAACTCATATATTATATAGAGTCATTACAAACAGAGTCATCTATTTCAAGTTTATTGAAAGTTTATTTCTGTTAATGTTGATGATTATGGCTTACAGCCAATGAAAACACAAAAGTCATTATCTCAGTAAACTGGAATAATTAACAAAAAACACCTGCAAAGGCTAAGTGTTTAAAAAGGTCCCTTAGTCTGTTTCAGTAGGCTCCACAATTAAGGGGAAGACTGCTGACTTGACAGATGTCCAGAAGGCAGTCATTGACACTAAGTAAATGCAAAGTAAATTTTGCATTTCATTTGGAAATCAAGGTCCCAGAGTCTGGAGGAAACGTGGAGAGGCACACAATCCAAGCTGCTTGAGGTCTAGTGTGAAGTTTCCACAATCAGTGATGGTTTGGGGAGCCGTGTCATCTGCTGGTGTAGGTACTCTCCTGTGTTTTATCAAGACCAAAGTCAGCGCAGCCGTCTACCAGGAAATGTTAGAGCACTTCATGCTTCCCTCTGCCGACAAGGTTTTTGGAGATGGAAATTTCATTCTCCAGCAGGACTTGGCACCTGTCCACACTGCCAAAAGTACCAATACCTGGTATAAAAACAATAGTATCACTGTGCTTGATTGGCCAGCAAACTTGCCTGACCTTAACCTTATAGAGAATCTATGGGGTATTGTCAAGAGGAAGATGAGAGACACCAGACCCAACAATGCAGACGAGCTGAAGGCTGCTATCAAAGCAACCTGTGCTTCCATAACACCTCAGCAGTGCCACAGGCTGATCGCCTCCATGCCACGCCGCATTGATGCAGTAATTGATGCAAATGGAGCCCCGACCAAGTATTGAGTGCATTTACTGAACATACATTTCAATAGGCCAACATTTTGGATTTTAAAAACATTTTTCAAGCTGTTATTATAAAGTATTCTCATTTACTGAGATAATTACTTTTGTGTTTTCATTGGCTGTAAGCCATAATCATCATCATTAACAGAAATAAACAGTAGGTAATCAATAGTGATGAGCAAGCACTAAAATGCTCAGATGCTCATTGCTCGGGACAAACAAATCGTAATGCTCAGGTGCTCAACCCGAGCAACGAGCCCAATGTAAGTCAGTGGGAAACTTGAGCATTTTTCTGGCGGCCCCCTCGGAGGTCTGCAGGGGGCCTAAATATTGGGGAAATCGATGGGAACAGTGCTCAAATGACATGGGAACAACATGGGGAAGACCTGCCCAAAATTTGGAATAACCCCAATACACCTTTGAAGAAACATAGAGGAGGGCCTTAGTTAACCCCTTAATAACATCTGACGTACTAATACGCGTCTGTGCCCTGGGACTTAAGAGCCAGACCCATATTAGTACGTCATCGCGATCGCGCGCGCACACAGGCTGTGCGGGCGCGATCGCCGCCGGGTGTCAGCTGATTGTCACAGCTGACACCCGGTACTATGTGCAGGGAGCGGTCCTGCACCGCTCCCAGCACATTAACCCCTGCGATGCTGCGATCGAAGTCGATCGCAGCCGATCGCAGCATTGCGGGGGCAAGGGGAGGTGATCGCAGATACTCACCTCCTCTTTCGGCTTCCAGCGCTGTCTGCAAAGGCTTCCCGGGTGTTGCCATGACGACCCGATGTCGTCATGACAACATCCAGGTCACCAGACAGCAGGAAGATTGTTTGGACATGCGCAGTGCATCTCCAAACAATCTTCTCACTGTGCAGCGCTGATAGCCTGTATGACACATGGATGGTGCTGCATTCCTGTGCCATGCAGGCGATCAGAGAAAAAATAGTGGGACAAAGTAATAAAGTATAAAAACACCCAGAAAGTGAAAAAAAAAATAAAAAATAAAATTGCAAAAATATAAAAAATAAATAAATAAAATAATCTACCAAAAATAAAAATATAATGTACCCATCAATAAATATTATTATAAAAAAAAAAAAAAAAAACAATAAAAGTACACATATTTGGTATCGCCGCGTCCGGAACAACCTGACCTATAAAACTGTCCCACTAGTTAACCCCTTCAGTGAACACGGTAAGAAAAAAAAAAAGAAAACGAAGCAAAAAACAATGCTTTATCACCATACCGCCAAATAAAAAATGGAATAACACGCGACCAAAAAGACGAATATAAATAAAAATGGTACCGCTGAAAACGTCATCTCGTCCCGCAAAATAAAAAATAAAATAAAAAAGTTATAGCTCTCAGAATAAAGCTATGCTAAAAAATATTTTTTTCTATAAAATTGCTTTTATTATGTAAAAGTGCAAAACATAGAAAAACGATATAAATGTGGTACCGCTGTAAACGTACTGACTCGAAGAATAAAGCTGCCTTATCACTTTTACCACACGCGGAACAGAATAAAAAAAAAAAAAAAACAATTCCTGAATTGTTGGTTTTTGTTTATTCTGCCTCCCAAAAATCGGAATAGAAAGCGATCAAAGAATGTCACGTGCCTGAAAATGGCACCAATAACAACGTCAACTCATACCGCATAAAACGAGCTGTCACATGACTGTCTGCCAATATCTGGAAAAATTATAGCTCTCAAAATATGGCGATGCAAAAACTAGATTTTACAAAAAATGCGTCTTTTTGTGTGTGACAGCTGTCAGTCATAAAAACCCCATATGATTCTGGTATTGCTGTAATCACACCGACCCGAAGAATAAAGTCGTCTAATCACTTATACCGCACGAGGAACGGCGTCAAAAATAAACTCTTGGGTTAGGATTGGGCAAGGGTTAGGGCTGGGTTTGGGGTTAGGGTTGTGCTAGGGTTAGGGTTGTGCTAGGGTTAGGGTTGCGCTACGGTTAGGGTTGTGCTACGGTTAGGGTTGTGCTACGGTTAGGGTTGTGCTACGGTTAGGGCTGGGGTTGGGGTTAGGGTTGGGGTTAGGGTTGTGATGGGGTTGGGATTTTTTTCAAAAGTAAGAAAAAAGATGACGATATGGCGACTAGTGTTGAGCGCTAGTGCTCGCTACTTGAGTTTGCATCGGGTGCTCTGGTATGCATTGAGTATCGTGGGTATTTGAGTGACATGCTCGAGTCTCTGCCCCATATGCTTCGCGGCCAAAAAAACTTTACGGGGATTGCCTGCCATGCACGAGCGATCCCCGCATGGTTTTTTTTTGGGTGTCTAATAACTGTGAAACATGCGGAGCAGGGACTCGAGCATGTCACTTGAGCACACGCTGTACATGGTGCATACCTGAGTACCCGATGCAAACTCAAGTAGTGAGCACTTGCGCTCAAGACTAATGACAACTTATTCAATATGATGACCTAATGTAAACAAATTCTGTGTCGTACCTCTGGGTTCAAAATGTTCACTATACACCTTAATAAAATCCTTGAGGGGTATAGTTTCCAAAATGGGGTCACTTGTGGGGGAGCTCCACTGTTTAGGCACATCACGGGCTCTCCAAATGCGACATGGTGTCCGCTAGCAAATTGAATGGAAAATCGTCTCAAATTGTTAGCGGACGCCATGTTGCGTTTGGAGAGCTACTGCGTGCACAAACATTGGAGCTCCCCCACAAGTGACCCCACTTTGGAAACTAGACCCCCCAAGGCACCTATCTAGATGCATAGTGAGCACTTGGAACCCCCAGGTGCTTCACAAATTGATTCGTAAAAATGAAAAAGTGAAAAAAAAACACTTTTTCATATTTATGAATCAATTTGTGAAACACCTGGGAGTTCCAAGTGCTCACTATGCATCTAGATAGGTGCCTTGGGGGGTCTAGTTTCCAAAATGGGGTAACTTGTGGGGGAGCTCCAATGTTTGGGCACACAGGGACTCTCCAAATGCAACATGGTATCCGCTAACAAATTGTCGGCTCAAATTGTTAGCGGACATCATGTTGCGTTTGGAGAGCCCCTGTGTGCCCAAACTGTGGAGCTCCCCCACAAGTGACCCCATTTTGGAAACTAGACCCCCCAAGGCACCTATCTAGATTTATAGTGAGCACTTGGAACCCCCAGGTGTTTCACAAATTGATTCATAAATATGAAAAAGTGTTTTTTTTTCACTTTTTCATTTTTACGAATCAATTTGTGAAGCACCTGGGGGCTCCAAGTGCTCACTATGCATCTAGATAGGTGCCTTTGGGGGTCTAGTTTCCAAAATGGGGTCACTTGTGGGGGAGCTCCAAAGTTTGGGCACACAGGGGCTCTCCAAACGCAACTTGGTGTCCGCTAACAATTTGAGCCGATTTTCCATTCAATTTGTTAGCGGATACCATGTTGCATTTGGAGAGTCCCTGTGTGCCCAAACATTGGAGCTCTCCCACAAGTGACCCCATTTTGGAAACTAGACCCCCCAAGGCACCTATCTAGATGCATAGTGAGCACTTGGAACTCCCAGGTGCTTCACAAATTGATTCATAAAAATGAAAAAGTGTTTTTTTTTTCACTTTTTCATTTTTACGAATCAATTTGTGAAGCACCTGGGGGTTCTAAGTGCTCACTATGCATCTAGATAGGTGCCTTGGGGGGTCTAGTTTCCAAAATGGGGTCAATTGTGGGGGAGCTCCAATGTTTGGGCACACAGGGGCTCTCCAAACACAACATGGCGTCCGCTAATTATTCAAGCAAATTTTACAATCAAAAAGTCAAATGGCGCTCCTTCCCTTCCGAGCCCTGCCGTGCGCCCAAACAGTGTTTTTTCCCCACATATTGGGTATCTGCGTGCCCAGGGGAAATTGCACAACAAATTTTGGGGTCCATTTTTTCTTGTTACCTCTGTGAAAATAAAAAAAATTGGGTCTAAAGTAACATTTTTGTGAAAAAAGTTAAATGTTCATTTTTTTTCTTCCACATTCAAAAAATTCCTGTGAAGCACCTGAAGGGTTAATAAAGTTCTTGAATGTGGTTTTGAGCACCTTGAGGGGTGCAGTTTTTAGAATGGTGTCACTTTTGGGTATTTTCTGTCATAAAGACCTCTCAAAGTGACTTCAAATGTGATGTGGTCCCTAAAAAAATGGTTTTGTAAATTTTGTTGGAAAAATTAGAAATTGCTGGTCAACTTTTAACCCTTATAGCTCCCTAACAAAAAAAAATTTTGATTCCAAAATTGTGCTGATGTAAAGTAGACATGTGGGAAATGTTATTTATTAACTCTTTTGTGTGACATACAGTACAGACCAAAAGTTTGGACACACCTTCTCATTTAAAGATTTTTCTGTATTTTCATGACTTTGAAAATTGTACTTTCTCACTTAAGGCATCAAAACTATAAATTAACACATGTGGAATTATATACTTAACAAAAAGTGTGAAACAACAGAAAATATGTCTTATATTCTAGGTTCTTCAAAGTAGCCACCTTTTGCTTTGATGACTGCTTTGCACACTCTTGGCATTCTCTTGATGAGCTTCAAGAGGTAGTCACCGGAAATGGTCTTCCAACAATCTTGAAGGAGTTCCCAGAGATGCTTAGCCCTTGTTGGCCCTTTTGCCTTCACTCTGCGGTCCAGCTCACCCCAAACCATCTCGATTGGGTTCAGGTCTGGTGACTGTGGAGGCCCGGTCATCTGGCGTAGCACCCCATCACTCTCCCTCTTGGTCAAATAGCCCTTACACAGCCTGGAGGTATGTTTGGGGTCATTGTCCTGTTGAAAAATAAATGATGGTCCAACTAAACGCAAACCGGATGGAATAGCATGCAGCTCCAAGATGCTGTGGTAGCTATGCTGGTTCAATATGCCTTAAATTTTGAATAAATCCCCAACAGTGTCACCAGCAAAGCACCCCCACACCATCACACCTCCTCCTCCATGCTTCACGGTGGGAACCAGGCATGTAGAGTCCATCTGTTCACCTTTTCTGCGTCACACAAAGACACGGTGGTTGGAACCAAAGATCTCAAATTTGGACTCATCAGACCAAAGCACAGATTTCCACTGGTCTAATGTCCATTCCTTGTGTTCTTTAGCCCAAACAAGTCTCTTCTGCTTGTTGCCTGTCCTTAGCAGTGGTTTCCTAGCAGCTATTTTACCATGAAGGCCTGCTGAACAAACTCTCCTCTTAACAGTTGTTGTAGAGATGTGTCTGCTGCTAGAACTCTGTGTGGCATTGACCTGGTCTCTAATCTGAGCTGCTGTTAACCTGCGATTTCTGAGGCTGGTGACTCGGATAAACTTATCCTCTGAAGCAGAGGTGAATCTTGATCTTCCTTTCCTGGGGCGGTCCTCATGTGAGCCAGTTTCTTTGTAACGCTTGATGGTTTTTGCAACTGCACTTGGGGATACATTCAAAGTTTGCCCAATTTTTCGGACTGACTGACCTTCATTTCTTAAAGTAATGATGGCCACTCGTTTTTCTTTACTTAGCTGCTTTTTTCTTGCCATAATACAAATTCTAACAGTCTATTCAGTAGGACTATCAGCTGTGTATCCACCTGACTTCTGCACAACACAACTGATGGTCCCAACCCCATTTATAAGGCAAGAAATCCCACTTATTAAACCTGACAGGGCACATCTGTGAAGTGAAAACCATTTCCGGTGACTACCTCTTGAAGCTCATCAAGAGAATGCCAAGAGTGTGCAAAGCAGTCATCAAAGCAAAAGGTGGCTACTTTGAAGAACCTAGAATATAAGACATATTTTCAGTTGTTTCACACTTTTTTGTTAAGTATATAATTCCACATGTGTTAATTCATAGTTTTGATGCCTTCAGTGTGAATGTACAATTTTCAAAGTCATGAAAATACAGAAAAATCTTTAAATGAGAAGGTGTGTCCAAACTTTTGGTCTATACTGTATCTCTCTGATTTAAGGGCATAAAAATTAAAATTTTGAAAATTGCAAAATTTTCAAAATTTTTGACAAATTTCCGTTTTTTTCACAAATAAACGCAAGTGATATCGAAGAAATTTTAGCACTATCATGAAGTACAATATGTCACGAAAAAACATTCTCAGAATCAGGGGGATCCGTTGAAGCGTTCCAGAGTAATTACCTCATAAAGTGACAGTGGTCAGAATTGTAATAATTGGCCTGGTCATTAACGTGCAAACCACCCTCGGGGCTTAAGGGGTTAATATGTTTGCATGTTTACTAGTCCTTCAGTGATAGGGCAGCATGGTGGCTCAGTTTTTAGCACTGCAGCCTTGCAGCGCTGAGGTCCTGGGTTCAAATCCAACCAAGGACAACATCTGTAAGGAGTTTGTATGTTTCACCGTGTTTGCGTGGGTTTCCTTCGGGTTCTCCAGTTTCCTCCCACACTCCAAAGACATACTGATAGGGAATTTAGATTGTGAGCTCCGATGGGGACAGCGGTGATAATGAATGTAAAGAGCTGCAGAATATGTTAGCGCTATATAAAAATAAAAAATTTGGAAAAACCCCAATATTCCTTTGAAGAGGCATAGAGGAAGGCCTCATTTAAAAAAAAAAATTCCCATTATTAAGGAGCGGTCTCCTATACTGTTATTGCGTATGTAGTGACTGCAAGGCCAGCCCAAAATTTAGAAAAACCCCAATACTCCTTTGAAGAGACATAGAGGATGGCGTCATTTAAAAAAAAATGTTCCCATTATTAAGGAGCCGGTCTCCTATACTGTTATTGCGTATGCAGTGACTGCAAGGCCTGCCCAAAATTTGGAATAACCCCAATACACCTTTGAAGAAACATAGAGGAGGGCCTTAGTTAAAAAAAATGTTCCCATTTTTAAGGAGCCAGTCTCTTATACTGTTACTGTGTATGCAGTGACTTCAAGGCCTGCCCAAAATTTGGAAATACACCTTTGAAGAGTCATAGAGTAGGGCCTTATTTAAAAAAAATGTTCCCATTATTAAGGAGCTGGTTTCCTATACTGTTATTGCAGATGCAGTGACTTCAAGGCCTGCCCAAAATTTTGGAAAAACCCCAATACACCTTTGAAGAGACATAGAGGAGGGCCTCATTTAAAAAAAAATTCTTATTATTAAGGAGTGGTCTCCTATACTGTTATTGCGTATGTAGTGACTGCAAGGCCAGCCCAAAATTTGGAAAAACCCCAATACTCCTTTGAAGAGACATAGAGGAAGGCCTCATTTAAAAATGTTCCCATTATTAAGGAGCAGACTCCTATACTGTTATTGCATATGTAGTAACTGCAAGGCCTGCCCAAAATTTGGAAAAACCCCAATACACCTTTGAAGAGACATAGAGGAGGCCCTCATTTTAAAAAAATGTTCCCATTATTAAGGAGCAGGTCTCCTATACTGTTATTGCGTATGCAGTGACTTCAAGGTCAGCCAAAAATTTGGAAAAACCCCAATACACCTTTGAAGAGATATAGAGCAGGGCCTCATTTAAAAAAATGTTCCCATTATTAAGGAGCGGGTCTCCTATACTGTTATTGCAGATGCAGTGACTGCAAGGGCTGACAAAAATTAGGATGCAACCCAATACCTCTTTGAAGAGACATAGAGCAGTGCCTCAGTAAAAAAAAGTTCCCATCATAAAGAAGTGGGTCTCGTGTAGTGGTAAAGCAAATGCAGTGACTGAAAGGGCTGCCAAAAAATTGAATGCACCCCTTTGAAGAGACGTAGAGGACGTCCTCATTTTAAAAAATTGTTACCATTGTTAAGGAGTGGGTCTCCTATACTGGTAATGTCCATGTACTAAGTGCAGGGGCTGAAAAACATTTACACCTGGGGGGGTATACATGAATATACGGTATAACATACAGAATGTTAAAGGTAGGCCTCTAAAAAAATTTCCTATGGGCGTCATAAGAAGGAGGAGAACTACAGAAAATAGACAAAATCAGGAAGCGTATACCCATGTCTGGGTGTGAATAGACCCCCCCCCAAAAAAAGCTGGATTTTACTTTATGTTCTGCTGCTATCATCCGGTGTTGTTGAGAAGTCTGGCCCAATCCAGCCCTTGTTAATTTTTATAAGAGTCAGCCTGTCAGTTGACAGGCGAATGCGCCTATCAATTATAATACCCCCGGCGGCACTAAAAACCCGCTCTGACAAAACGCTAGTGGCAGGGCAGGCCAGGACCTCCCAAGGCGTAGAGAGCCAGTTCTTGCCACGTGTCCATCTTGGATACCCAATAGTTATAAGGTACAGAGGAATCACGGAGGATGTTGGTACGGTCGGCAAGGTACTCCTTCAGCATCTTCCAAAACTTTTCCCTCCTTTTCAGAGTACCCCGCGCATCAGGGTCTGGGTTCTGGGAGGGTCTGAGAAAACTGTCCCACACCTCTGACAGTGTTCCCCTGCCTCTGATGCATCGTTTTTGTGTCTCCCTTGCCTGTACTAATTTGCTGTCCAAGGAACTGTGACCTCTGCTGCCAGCATTTTCAGATGAGAATTTTTTTTGAATAATTCCTCAACAAGGGCTTTCAGGAACTGCAACATTTAACTAGACCCTAGACTACATACTAGATTAGGTGCTGTGGGAAGGAGAGATAGAAAGAAAGAGATAGAAAATTCTCCTTGTAGCGTGGGTCTAGAAGTGTGACCAACCAGTAATTACTGTCGGCCAAAATGCGTACAACGCAAGGGTCCCAGGAAAGGCAGAGGAACATAAAGTCAGCCATGTGTGCCAGAGTGGTAACAGCCAAGTCTTCCCTGTCCTGACCAAGAGGATGACTGTCCATGCTCTCATCCTCATCCTCCTCTTCCTCATTCTCTCTTTCCTCAGGCCATCCATACTGATCAGATGGTATGACAGTTCTGTGGGTAATACCGTCTGTAGCGCAGGAAAACAGCTCCTGTTCCTCCTCCTCTTCCTCCTCCTCATTATCACCCAATCCACGAGGCTGGGCTGTGTGGCATCATCCTGTATGGTTCCTTGTTCCATCTCATCGTGTTGCGCCTGCAATGCCTCCTCTTTAATTTTGAGCAGTGAGCGCTTCAGAAGACAGAGAAGCTGGATGGTAACACTAATTATGGTGTCATCGCTGTTCACCATCTTGGTGGAGTCCTCAAAGTTTTGGAGGACAACACAGATGTCTGACATCCATGCCCACTCATCAGTTCTAATGTGTGGATGCTGACCTGAATAACGACAGGCTTGTTGAAGCGGGTACTCAACCACTGCTCTCTGCTGCTCACAAATTCTTCCCAACATCTGCAACGTTGAGCTCCAATGCGTGGGGACATCGCACACCAGTCGGTGAGTTGGAAGCTGCAAATGCTGCTGAAGCACGGCGAGGGCGGTGGAAGCTGTAGGTGAGTTTCGAAAATGGGCTGTCACGGGTGTGTCAGGTGTGACAGACAGTCATCCTGGATCCAGCTGTAAAGGGCATTGCGCTTGGCTCTGCAGGCACCTTCTTGATCTTATCTTCTCTATAGTGTAGTGATATCCTTCTCCGGTGATAGCTCTATTTTCCTCTGTGCAGGCTTGAAGTACTAGTATTTGGCTAGTGTCTTCTAGGAGTTCCCTTGGAGGATAGTTGATGTGATCTCTCTGATGTCTTCTCAAGCTAAGTGTTTCCCTTGTCTGTTTACCTGTTTGTCTTTAGTTGCAGTGGGGGCTGACTAGTGCTCACCCCGTCCCCTCCCTACCTAGGGCCTATCGCTAGGGGCCGTTAGGGATTAGGTTTCCTGCTCCACGGTAGGTGCGGAACCTATTTAGGGATGTTAGAAGAGTCAGGGTGACTGTCAGATCTGCCTAGGGGTCTCCAGTCCCCCTTTCCCTAGTGTTTGGGCTTCCTCCCCCTCTTCCCATCATTGTGCACTTAGTCTTTCCTCATCTTGCGTGACATGAGCACACACGCAGCATACTTTGACAAGCAGCTTAGGCAGATCCGGGTAGGTTTTGAGAAACTTCTGAACCACTAGGTTGAGCATATGGGCCAGGCATGATACGTGTGTGAGGTTGCCTAGCTTCAGAGCCACCACCAGGTTCCGGCCATTGTCACACAAGACCTTGCCTGGCTGTAGGTTCAGCGATCTGCCTGCTCCGTTACAGCTGTCAACATCTCTTCAGAGGTGTGCCTTTGTCCCCTAAGCATATTAGCTTCAGCAGTGCCTCTTGCCGCTTGGCCGAGGCAGTGCTGCAGTGCTTCCAGCTTCGGACTGATGTGGTCATTTCAGACATGGAGGCTGAGGAGGAGGAAGAGGTGCAGGAGCTGTAGAATGTGGGGGCAACCCTGATTGACCCAGGTCCCGCAATCCTTGGCTTTAGGAGGACGTGTTCCACCCCAGGGTCCGACTGGGTCCCGGCTTTCACTACATTAACCCAGTGAGTCATCAGCGAGATGTACCATTCCTGGCCACAAGCACTTGTCTACGTGTCCGTGGCTAGGTGGACCTTCCCAGTAACTGCGTTGTTGAGGGCACGGCTAATGTTCTGGGATACGTGCTTGTGTAATGCAGGAACGGCACACCAGGAGAAATAGTGGCGGCTGAGTACCGAGGGTTGGCCGCTGCCATCAGGTTGCGGAAAGATTCCGTCTCTATGAGACTAAAAGGCAACATTTCAAGTGCAAGCATTTGAGAAATGTTTGAGTTTTGTAGTGTGGCCTGTGGTTCGTTGGCTGCGTATTTGTGCTTGCGTTCAAACGACTGGGGTAGGGACAATTGAACACTGTGCTGGGAGAAGGACGTGGACGCTGACAGTGACTTGATTGCAAGTGTGCAATGGCAGGTGCAGGGCGGGAGGCATCTTCGCCTGCGCCAAGGACAGGGGATGAGCATGCATGCAGAACAGGCAGTTGTGTCACCCGCAGACACTGTTTCTGGACCCTGGCGTTCGACCCAACTAGTTGGGTGCTTTGCTGTCATGAGTTTGAGCATGCTGGTGGTGGTCAGGCTGGTAGTTTTGCTGCCCCTGCTGATGCTGGCCTGGCAGAGGGTGCAAATGGCCTTTTTGTGGTTATCTGGACAGTCTTTAAAAAAGAGCTAGACTCTGGAAGACCTAACAGTTGGACTGGCAACTTCCCTCGTGGTGATGTTCCGGGGAACAGTTGCCCGTTTTTTGTCTGTGGCCACCACACTGCTTCTTCCTGCCTGTTGTGGTGCTACGCCTTCCTCCTCCTGTGTGTTGCTGTCCTGGCTATGCATGTCATCTTGCCAGGTTGGGTCAGTGACTTCATCGTCCACCACCTCGTCTTCCACGTACACACCCTGGGCCTCCTCCTGACTTGATGGCAATTATGTCTCATCATCATCATCCACCTCTTGCGACAGTTTCCCATCGTCACCTTCATGTGATCGTTGCTGCTCAAATATTTGGACATCACTTCATGCTTGAAGCAGGCCGGGCGAGAGGCCCGAATCTATAAATGGAAAAGTTAACAGCTCTTCGGAGTGTCCAAATGTGGGATCAGTTGTCTTCTGGCACTCAGCATGGTGGGAGAAAGGAGGATCAGGGTGAGGAATATGTGGTCCAGAGTCACTGCTATTGAGACTTGACCATGCGGAAGGTAAATTGACAGGAAGCATTATCTGTTATCCAAACAGCAACCATTTCACACTGCTCTGGCTTCAAGAGTTGTGTTCTGTGGCCCCCTAGTAATTGAGACAGGAAGGTAGTTCAACATGATGTTGGTGTTTGTTGTGCTCCCTCAGCAGGCACAGTCTCATCTTGCCCGTGGCCTCGGCCTCTGCATGCACCATCACCATCTCGTCCTCTACCCTGTCCCTTGCCACGCGTCTTTACCATTTTAAATGGAGGATAATATTTGGCCCGCTCCACAAAATGTCTGTAATATTACCGCAGTAATATGGGATCATGTGTAATGACCACGTTTTTGGGAAGTGGGCTTATAGATGTGGTATTGGTCAGCGACCAAGTGTGAATAGGTTCAACAAAACACAGCTGGCTGACTTTAACTGGAGGGTAATATTTGGCATGCTCCAAAAAATGTCACAATTATCACCGCAGTAATATGGGATCACGTGTGATTAACACGGTTTTAGGAAGTGGCCTTATAGATGTGGTATTGGTCAGCGACCAAGGTATGAATTGGTTCAACAAAACACAGCTGGCTGATTTTAAATGAAGGGTAATATTTGGCATGCTCCAAAAAATTTCACAATTATTACCGCAGTAATATGGAATCACGTGTGATGACCACGGTTTTAAGAAGTGGCCTTATAGATGTGGTATTGGTCAGCGACCAAGTGTTAATAGGTTCAACAAAACACAGCTGGCTGACTTTAACTGGAGGGTAATATTTGGCACGCTCCAAAAAATATCACAATTATTACCGCAGTATTATGGGATCACGTGTGGTGACCACGGTTTTAGGAAGTGGCCTTATAGATGTGGTATTGGTCAGCGACCAAGTGTGAATAGTTTCAACAAAACACAGCTGGCTGACTTTAAATGGAGGGTAATATTTGGTCCGCTCCAAAAATGTCACAATTATTGTCGCAGTAGTATGGGATCATGTGTGATGACCATGGTTTTAGGAAGTGGCCTTACAGATGAGTTATTGATCAGCGACCAAGTGTGAATAGGTTCAACAAAACACAACTGGCTGACTTTAAATGAAGGGTAATATTTGGCCCGCTCCAAAAAAATGTCGAAATTATTACCGTAGTAACATGGGATCACGTGTGATGACCACGGTTTTAGAAAGTGGCCTTATAGATGTGGTATTGATCAGCGACCAAGTGTGAATATATTCAACAAAACCCAGCTGGCTGACTTTAAATGGAGGGTAATATTTGGCACGCTCCAAAAAATGTCACAATTATATCAAGCAATAGTTATCCTTACCAGGAGAAGATAGAAGGAGGAAAAAGAACAGAGAGCTCTGCCTGAGCATAGTAATTCATTGTAACACTGTGGAGAGGTGTAGTGTATGTAATGAACTCACCCAAAATGGTTGTGCTGGACAGGCACAACACTGACAGAAAATTTAGAAGAGGACTGGAGTTTCTCCTCTGGTATGCTGCTCATCCAATGCTTTTCCTGGCCTCGAAGCCACTCCACGTGGAGGTATACAATGAAATAAGAACTTGGGATGGCGCTTCCGTTTGGATGTGGCGATCAGACAGTCCATATATCCATATAAGATTTATTGGTTTTAAAAACAGATTTTACTGTCAAACCACATTTGCCATAAAAAATGTAAAAACACAACGCGTTTCTACTTCTATGAGTCTTCATCAGGTGTAAAAGAAATAGTGACATATAGAAACTTTTATAACTTATACTTAATTAGTTGTGGGTGGAGTGTTCCCTCTCACAGATCCCAATCATCAGTATCTAGAATGGAAGTTGAAACGCGTTGTGTTTTTAAACGTTTTTTATGGTAAATGTGGTTTGACAGTAAAATCTGTTTTTAAAACCAATAAATCTTATATGGATATATGGACTGTCTGATCTCCACTTCCAAACGGAAGCGCCATCCCAAGTT
Source organism: Phyllobates terribilis (assembly GCF_046119375.1). NCBI lineage: Eukaryota > Metazoa > Chordata > Amphibia > Anura > Dendrobatidae > Phyllobates > Phyllobates terribilis. Next base: position 785,312,892 of record NW_027362761.1, read on the forward strand.
CTTCTTTCCTTGTACAATTATATCAAGGAATGTTTAATGGCCTCATTATCTTCATCCTTGTCTCCAGGGAGAGCTGCAAGCACTTCCAGGGCTTTGTCTCTTCATATTGGAGCTAGGTACATAGCCTATTATTCCATGGGCAGCTTCTACTGTGTGCAGGTCTTTTCAAATCCTCTTAAAAAGTGTCCATGTCCACATCTTTTTCTATAATAGGAAAGTGCTCCAAATGGGGTTTAAAGATGTTGGGTTCACTTGACTTGCTGTTCTGTGGGGTAAAGTGCTGCTTTTGGAGTTGTGTTAGCTTAAACTGGTACTCGCTCTCTCTGCTTGGTGTTCAGCTCGCTTGTCCTGCTTGTAATCAAAAGTCCATTCCAATCTGGGAGCTGTGGTTTCTTCTGGTACACTTGGGGTTAGGTAATTCTGGACCCAGATCTCTGGCTTGATTTTCTGGTGAGATTGGTGAGATATTATTCAATATATTAAACACGGTACAGTGCATACAAAGTTACAAAAAAAGCTAAAATAACAAAAAGGACATACAGGTATATGACAAAAACAATACAAAAATAAAAGGAATGTATCAAAAATGTGTTATGGATTGGATCTGTTACAGAAATTTGGACAGATATGCAATTCACATTGTCTTTGCATTTTCCTGGATGAAAGATTTTAATGGGTCCCATTCACAAATCTCACCTCTCGTCCAGGTCAGGCAAGAGAAGGATAGCTAATTGTATGCACGGAAAAATTGGTGCACGACATGATTCTAAGTTATATCATATTTTCTCACAAGAACCTCCTAGTGGAATAATATAACTGCTATATCTCAGAGCATTCTTTCACCATCATAGACACACCAAACATGACTAGAATATATCCATAATCCTGGCGCTTGGAATCACAGAAGTGATTATGTCCCCTTATCCTAGATATATCCATGGATTGTGTTGATAGGCAATTATTATCAATATGGCATGTAAATATTGCATTTCCATTGTGTCATGGGATGTGCCTGGTCAGGGACGTACAAAGAAATTATGGGGTCCATAGCAGGAGTTCTAATAGGGCACCACCGCCCCCCCCAAAAAAAATTTGACGGGGTCACAGAAGAGCATATCTCCCAACTTTGTATTCCTTACAAAGTAATTTTACTCCTATTGAAGCCCCTAGATTCTCCTTTCATTGCCCTCATAAAGTATGATACTAACAAAAGTTCCCCCCCCAAACACAGTATGATAACCCACAATGAATTCCTCCACACACAGTATGATGACCATACTGGACCCCCTTCCCTCAACCACCCCTGGCAAAGTATGATAACCCTAACACAGTATGATGCCTCAACTGTGACCCCCACACAGCCCTACATACATTATAATGGGTCTCCATACAGTAGAATGGCCCCCACAACCCTACACACAGTATGATGGTCCCAACACAACCCTCCACACTGTATAATGGCCCCCTCTAGCCATCCAAACAGTGTAATGGCCCCCACACAGCCCTCCAAAAGGCATAATGGCCCCCACAATGGCCTCCACACAGTATGATGGACCCTACACAAACCTTCACACTGTATAATTGCTCGCATACAGTATAATGGCTCCCACATAGCCTTGCAATCAGTATAATGGTCCCCCACATAGCCCAGCAAATAGTAACCCACATAGCCCTGCAAACAGTATAATGGCCCCCACAAAGTTCTCATTAATTAAAAAAAAAAATAAATAAAATAAATACTCACCTTTCCCCCACTGCTGCAGTTCTGTAGCGCGTGTTTTGAAGGATGCCGAAACAGTTGAAAGTGTGATGCCGAGAGAGGCGGCCAGATCCTGATGCTGGCACCAGGTCTTCCAGACTCTCAGGAAGTCTGCCACCATTGGTGGTACATTACTGTCCCTGATATGGACTAGAGATGTCAAGTCAACCTAGTGGAAATGATATTCCCTGAATATATTAGCACCTCTTTGCTAGTGAGGAAAAACGTAGAGAACATTTGGTCTCACTGTAGACTGGCTGACTCCTCCCTAATTAAATTACCTACTAAGACGAGATTCTGCCAGGTATCCAGTGATATCGTATTTTTATTTATATAATCCATAGTACAATCCATTGCAGTAGATAAAGGAAACCACATCATACAAATGAGGCAAAAAAATATTAAAATTTGTCATTTTTTAAATGCAATCTATGAACAGGTTTTTGCTAACCCATCAAAAAGCTGTATGATGAAGGGGCAGAGACTCTGATTCCAGTGATATATCGCTTACTTGGCTGCATGTTGGCATTTTTCTGTTTACATTGTGCAAAGGCTGAAAGCTGTCATTCAGTAGGGCTATAAACAGCTCATGAATATGGAAGACTGTAAGATTGCATGTTTACTAGTCCTTTAGTGATAGGGTAGAATGGTGGCTCAGTGGTTAGCACTGCAGCGCTGGGGTCCTGGGTTCAAATCCCACCAAGGACAACATCTGCAAGGAGTTTGTATGTTCTCCCTGTGTTTGCGTGGGTTTCCTCCCACACTACAAATACCTACTGATAGGGAATTTAGACTGTGAGCCCCAATGAGGACAGTGATGAGAATATCTGTAAAGCGCTGTGGAATTAATGACGCTATATAAGCGAGTAAAATAAATCTAATATATAAAGCTGTATGTGTGTGTGTCCGGGATTGGCATCTGCACCGTCGCAGCTACAGCCACAAAATTTTGCACAGTCACACGTCTGGACCCCGAGAGCGTCATAGGCTATGTTGTGAGGTGAAATTTTAACCACGCACATTCTAATTCACCAAACAATTTTGCCCCTATCTACATAATGGGGAAAAAGTGAAAGGAAAAGTGTTGGAGGCAAATTGACAGCTGCCACATATGAACAAGGGAGAATTAAAGAATGAGAGCGATGGCGCCGAAGAGTATATACCGTACAGTTGCTAAGGTGGGGCCTCGACATGGGATACTCATACACACCACACATAATAAATGATGGTCCAACTAAACGCAAATCGGATGGAATAGCATGCCGCTGCAAGATGCTGTGGTAGCCATGCTGGTTCAGTATGCCTTCAATTTTGAATAAGTCCCCTACAGTGTCACCAGCAAAGCACCCCCACACCATCACACCTCCTCCTCCATGCTTCACGGTGGGAACCAGGCATGTAGAGTCCATCCGTTCACCTTTTCTGCGTATTACAAAGACACGGTGGTTGGAATCAAAGATCTCAAATTTGGACTCATCAGACCAAAGCACAGATTTCCACTGGTCTAATGTCCATTCCTTGTGTTCTTTAGCCCAAACAAGTCTCTTCTGCTTGTTGCCTGTCCTTAGCAGTGGTTTCCTAGCAGCTCTTTTACCATGAAGGCCTGCTGCACAAAGTCTCCTCTTAACAGTTGTTGTAGAGATGTCTGCTGCTAGAACTCTGTGTGGCATTGACCTGGTCTCTAATATGAGCTGCTGTTAACCTGCGATTTCTGAGGCTGGTGACTCGGATAAACTTATCCTCAGAAGCAGAGGTGACTCTTGGTCTTCCTTTCTTGGGGCGGTCCTCATGTGAGCCAGTTTCTTTGCAGTGCTTGATGGTTTTTGCAACTGCACTTGGGGACACTTTCAAAGTTTTCCCAATTTTTCAGACTGACTGACCTTCATTTCTTAAAGTAATGATGGCCACTCGTTTTTCTTTACTTAGCTGTTTTTTTCTTGCCATAATACAAATTCTAATAGTCTATTCAGTAGGACTATCAGCTGTGTATTCACCAGACTTCTGCACAACACAACTGATGGTCCCAACCCCATTTATAAGGCAAGAAATCCCACTTATTAAACCTGACAGGGCACTCCTGTGAAGTGAAAACCATTTCCGGTTACTACCTCTTGAAGCTCATCAAGAGAATGCCAAGAGTGTGCAAAGCAGTCATCAAAGCAAAAGGTGGCTACTTTGAAGAACCTATAATATAAGACATATTTTCAGTTGTTTCACACTTTTTTGATAAGTATATAATTCCACATGTGTTAATTCATAGTTTTGATGCCTTCAGTGTGAATGTACAATTTTCATAGTCATGAAAATACAGAAAAATCTTTAAATGAGAAGGTGTGTCCAAACTTTTGGTCTGTACTGTATTTCTCCTGTGTTTTAGCAAGATCAAAGTCAGCGCAGCAGTCTACCAGGAAATTTTAGAGCACTTCATGCTTTCCTCTGCTGACAAGCTTTTTGGAGATGGAAATTTCATTCTCCAGCAGTACTTGGCACCCGTCCACACTGCCAAAAGTACCAATACCTAGTTTACAAACAACAGTATCACTGTGCTTGATTGGCCAGCAAACTCGCCTGACCTTAACCCCATAGAGAACTTATGGGGTATTGTCAAGAGGAAGATGAGAGACACCAAACCCAACAATGCAGACGAGCTTAAGGCTGCTATCAAAGCAACGTATGCTTCCATAACACCTCAGCAGTGCCACAGGCTGATCGCCTCCAAGTCACGCCACATTGATGCAGTAATTGATGAAAAAGGAGCCCTGACCAAGTATTGAGTGCATTTACTGAACATACATTTCAGTAGGCCAACATTTTGGATTTTAAAAACATTTTTCAAGCTGGTGTTATAAAGTATTCTAATTTACTGAGATAATGACTTTTGTGTTTTCATTGGCTGTAAGCCATAATCAACAAGATTAAAAGAAATGAACACTTGAAATAGATCACTCTGTTTGTAATGACTCTATATAATATATGAGTTTCACTTTTTGTATTGAAGAACTGAAATAAATTAACTTTTTGATGATATTCTAATTTAGTGAGATGCACCTGTATATTCTTACCAGTAGAAGCTAATCAAAACTATATAATTTACTGCTTTTTATAAAGTTTATAAAAGCAATAACTCATATTGCTTCCGCTATTCATCTTTAATTATATGAGTATAGTTATACCTTGATCAACAGCTTCCCTAGACTTAATGATGAACCCACACACGATATGATGTCCCCACACACAATATGATGCCCATAGCCCCTCCACAGTATGATGGACCCACAACTCCCTATACAGTATGATACCTTCAAGCACACTATGATGCCTCACTGCTTCACTACACAAAGTATGATTCTCCAACAGCCCCCCCGACAAACACACAGTATAATGCCCCCCAAATACAATATGATGACTCCACAGTTCCTCACACATTATGATGCACCCACAGCTCCCACACACACAGTATGATGCACCCACAAGTCTCCATATTCTATGATAATCCAACACACAGTATGATGGCCCCATAGTTTCCCCACACACAGTATGATTGCCCCTCATACAATTTGATTCCCTCACACAATATAATAGTCCCTCCAATGTTCTGCTGCTGTGATACTGTAATTTCCCTCGGGATCAATAAAGTATATCGTGTTGTATCGTATCGTATCGTAAACAGTACGATGCCCCAACAATCCCTTACACATTGATAGCCTACAGCTCTCCACACACAGTATTATGTTCTCACAGCTCCCCCACAAAGTACGATGCCCTCACAGCTCCTGTGCACACTATGATTTCCCTACATCACCCACACAGTATGATGTCCCCACACATTATGATACCCCACAGCCTCACACAACGTATGATACCTCTACAGCCCACAACACACACTATGATATCCCTCACAGTCCTCCATACACTTTAATAAGCCTACTGCCCCACTCACACTATGATGCCCCACCTCCCCACAGCACCTACACATAGTATGATGTACCCAGACCCCCTACATAGTATAATGTCCCCCACACAGTATGATATGCCCTCACAGTCCCCTCACACACTTTGATACCCACATGGCACCACCCACAGTATGATGCTTCCACAGCCCCTCACACACACGGTATGATGCCCCCTCATAGCTCCCACAAACAGAATGTCAGTATGATGGACCTCAAATTCCCCCCTCAAACACACACAGTATATTGCCCCCCATAGCACTCCTACACCCAGTATGATGCCCTCACAGCTTCCACACACAGTATGCTAGTATGATGGCCTTCACACACAGTATTACAGTATGATGATCCCCACAGTGCCCCCTCACACACAGTGTAGTGGTCCCACACACAGTATGGTTCCCCAATAGTCCTCCACACAGTGTGATGCCCCAATAGTCCCCCACACATTATGATGCCCCGACAACTTCTCAACACAGTATGATACTCTCACTGCTCCCCAACACAGTATGATGTCCCATACAGCCCCCCACACATTCTGATTTCATAGCCCTCCAGTCAGTATGATGCCGCCCCAGTTGTACACACATAGTATGATGTCCCCTACACATAATGATACCCCTACAGCCCCAGTCCACAGTATGATGCCCTCACCCAGTACCCTCACAGCCTCTCACGCACAGTATGATGCCCCACAGCCCCCCACACATAGCATGTTGTCATTCACAGTCCACTCATACAGTATAATTCCCCCACAGGTCCAGCACACAGTATAAAGTGCCCCACAGAGTATGATAACCTACCTACCTCTACACAGTATGATCCAGAGCCCACCAGACATATTATGATGCCCCCACACACAGTATAATGACCCCACACAGTATGATCTCAAGCACAGCATCGACACATAGTAATATGCTACCATAAGGTATGATGTCCCCCACAGCCCTGCACACATAGTATGATACCACTTCAGCCCCCCCACAATCAGTATGCTGTACCTCAAAGCCTTCCTCACAGTATAAAGTCCCCGCACAAAGAGTGATACCTCTGCAGTCCCCACAGTCCCCCCATAATATTTAGACCACCACAGCCCCCCACACAGCTTGATACCTCCAAAACTTCCACACACAGTATGATGTGTTCACATATATCCACACAATATGATACTCTCACTGCCTCACACATAGCATGATGCTTCCACAGCCATCACACACAGTAAAATGTCCCTTACAGTCACCCTACACAGCATCATACCCACACTGACCCACATACAGTATGATGGCAACCAAGTCCACCCTCACACACAGTATATTGGTCCCCACAGTCCCCCTTATACACACAGTATGGTGCCCCCAGAGTCCCACACACATTCCTTTCTTACAATAGAATACCTTCATGGCCCCCACACACAGTATAATATCCCATCAGCTCCCAAACAAAGTACATGCCCCGAATGTGTTCTAAAACATAGTATAATGTTCCCACAGTCCCCCATATACAGTATGATGTCACTTGCACAGAAAGATACCCCAACACACAAAGAGTATGATGCCCCCACAGCTTCCACACACAGCATGTCTCCAACAGCTCTTACACACAGTATGATCTCCCCCACATGGTATTATATCACACACTCAGTAGAATGTGCTCCTTAGTCCCCCATATACAGTATCAGGCCCGGACTGCTAATCTGCCTTATTGGGCAGATGCCCGGAGAACTGGTCTGTTAGGTCATAAAATGGGCTGCCTGGCTACTGTTGTCAGTGTACCATTGTGTATCAGTGAGTCATGCATTCTGTGTGGAGTCTGAGGTTATCTACTTATCTTTATGGTAGGTAAATAAACAAATGACTGGACAACTCAGAGTTCTAAGGCTGTGTGCCCACCATGCGTTTTCCAAGCGTTTACGCTGCGGAATTTCCGCAGCGTAAACACTTGGGAAACGCTTGGTAAACCTTCCCCCATGGTCTCCAATGCAATTCCGCACTTTCAATGCCCATGCTGCGGATTTTTCCGCAGCGTTTATGCTGCGCTCAAAAATACGCAGAATGTCCATTCATTTTGCAGACACGCAGCATAATCACCGCCATTAACTTGCATTAGAATGCGCCAATTCTGCAAGACTGCATCTGTACTTGCGTAATTGGCACGTTCTAATGTGCGGATACCCGCGTGTGGAGGACAGAAGACTCTCATCCAGACCCAGGTACCATAGAATCTGTAAAAAAAAGAATTTAAAATAAAAAATAAAGTTTATACTCACCTTCTGATGTCCTCCCGGTGTTTTGTCCACGCAGTCCTGTCTCTTGCAATGCTCTCGCTGTTGTGAAGGACCTGCCATGACGTCACGGAGTCATGTGACCCATCACATGACTCAATGACGTCACCGCAAGTCCTTCACACCACCGCGAGCATTGCAAGAGACTGTATGGCGTGGACAAAACACCGGGAGGACATCAGAAGGTGAGTATAAACTTTATTTTTTCTTTTTTACCATTCTTATTCTTTTTTTAACTATTACTTGGTCACACTATATAAATCCATGTCAGTTGCATGGATTTATATTGTGTGACCAACTTGTCAAGCACTTTTCCAAGTGATGCTCAAAATCGCTTGGAAAACTGCTTTAAAAAACGCATGCCAAAATGCATGTAAAAACGCTGAAAAAACGCTTCTCTCTGGCAGAAAAAACTCATGTAAATCTGCATGCGTTTTTTTCTGCCAGAGAGAGGCAAAAACGCTCTGCATTAAATCTGCTACGTGGGCACATAGCCTAAGAGTTTAGAATGGGCAATCCAGACACACATTTGACTTTGAAAAGCTGGTCTTGTATATGATGCACTAATTAATAGCTTCTAATGCCTCTAACTGCAGAGTTTGCTCTGAAGAGTTTGTAATTGACAGTGTTCATGAAGCAGAGCTGGGCTATGCTAAGGTGGCAAGGGTTCCAGAAGTGACAAGGTGCCGGGCTGAGACCGTGCAAATCTAAGTATCTGTATATACACACACTGCACAGTGCCACTTCTCCTCTCCTGTATATATACACTACACAGTACCACTTCTCCTGTCCTGTATATATACACTGCACAGTACTACTTCTCCTGCCCTGTTTATATACACTGCACAGTACCACTCCTCCTGTCCTGTATATATACACTGCACAGTACTACTTCTCCTGCCCTGTTTATATACACTGCACAGTACCACTCCTCCTGTCCTGTATACAGTGCTGGCCAAAAGTATTGGCACCCCTGCAATTCTGTCAGATAATACTCAGTTTCTTCCTGAAAATGATTGCAATCACAAATTCTTTGGTATTATTCTCTTCATTTAATTTGCTTGCAAGGAAAAAACACAAGAGAATGAAGCAAAAATCAAATCATTGATCATTTCACACAAAACTCCAAAAATGGGCCGGACAAAAGTATTGGCACCCTCATCCTAATACTTGGTTGCACAACCTTTAGCCAAAATAACTGCGAACAACCGCTTCCGGTAACCATCAATGAGTTTCTTACAATGCTCTGCTGGAATTGCAGGGGTGCCAATACTTTTGGCCAGCACTGTATATACACTACACAGTACCACTTCTCCTGTCCTGTATATATAAACTGCACAGAACTACTTCTCCAGTCCTGTATATATACACTAGATGGTGGCCCAATTCGAACGCATCGGGTATTCTAGAATAGGTATGCGGCCGACGGGGCGCAATTAGCAGAGCGGCGTTTAAATTTGGCACCCAAATCGCTGATTGGTCGCGTTCGGCAACTGCGACCAATCAGCAAAGCGGTGTTTAAATTTGGCGGCAATATCGGTGATTGGTCGCGGGCGCGACCAATCTGCGACCAATCTGCGAACCGTGTTAGTGAGGACTGGAGAGCGTGTTTAAATTTGGCACCAAAATTGCTGATTAGTCGCGACCAATCAGCAGAGCGGTGTTTAAATTTTGCGCCAAGACTGCTGATTGGTCGCTGCCGCCGACCGCGACCAATCAGCAGAGCGATGCAGAGCGGGGTTTAAATTTGGCACCAAAATCGCTGATTGGTCGACGGACGCGACCAATCAGCAAAGCGGTGTTTAAATTTGGTGCCAATACTGCTGATTGGTCGCGGCCGCCGACCGCGACCAATCAGCAGAGCGATGCAGAGCGGGGTTTAAATTTGGCCCCAAAGTCGCTGATTAGTCGCGTCTGACGGCCGCGACCAATCAGCGATTTTGGCGCAAAATTTAAACAACGTTCTGTTGATTGGTCGCGGCCGTCAGACGCGACTAATCAGCGACTTTGGGGCCAAATTTAATCCCCGCTCTGCATCGCTATGCTGATTGGTCGCCGGCCTCGACCAATCAGCAGAGCGTTGTTTAAATTTGGCGCCAGAATCGCTGATTGGTCGCCGGCCACGACCAATCAGCAGACGCTAGTCTCCGCAAGGGAAATTATATCAGTGCAATGTATAGGATGGGATGAATCCACATGGTTCAATGAACACATGCAGATTTACCTGCGTACCGCGCTTTAGACGCAGCATAAAGTATACTGCGCTCAAAGCGCTGCCAATACCGACCGTGTACACATACCCTTATACACTCCCTGACAGAAGTTATGTCGCTTATCCATGTAATGTAAATAAAAGCTTATAACCTGATGTTAAATTCATCCATTGGTTTTATAAATGACTCTTTTGAAAGCTGAAACCCTCCCAAATTTGGTTTAGGTTAAGAAAATAAATTGGCATCAATGCTGAAATATTGATCATTTAATGAACACAGAATGGTCAGATTTTGGCAAGACAAAAGTTTTGTCGCCCACAGAAAGTAATGTGATATTCAAACAAATAATTATCTTAAAATACAAATCTATGTTGCATAACATTGGTGAATGAAGTTGTGGTGCTATTAGAGTCATATTTAATATTTTGTGTGACTTCCATGAGCTTGAAGGACTGCATCCATGCGGCTCAACAATGATTCATACAATTTATTAATGAAGTCATCAGGAATAGCAAAGAATGCAGTCTTACATGCCTCCCAGAGTTCATCTAGATTCTTTGGTTTTGTCTTCCAAGCTTCCTCTTTCATCCTACCCCAAACATGCTCAATGATGTCCATGTCTGGTGACTGGGCTGGCCAGTCCTTGAGCACCTTGATCTTTTTTGCCTGGAGGAACTTTGTTGTAGAGATGGATGTATGAGATGGAGCACCATCCTGCTGCAGAATTTGACCCCTTTTATGATTTGGAATGTAAGAGGTAGCTAATACTTCTTGATATTTTAGGCTATTGATATTGCCTTCCACCTTGCAAATGTTTCGCACACCCCATACTGAATGTAACCCCAGACCATGATCTTTCCACCACCAAATTTAACTGTTTTCTGGGTGTATTTTGGATCCATACGGGCTCCAGTAGGTCTCCTGCAGTATTTGCGGCGGCTGTGGTGTAATTCTACTGAAGATTCATCAGAGAAATCCACCTTCTGCCACTTTTCCAGCGTCCATCTGTTTAGCAGGCTGTGGGACTTTGCAAATGCCACACAGTTTTTTTATTTGCCTTTTGTTTAGTGCTGGCTTCTGGGCACTGATCCGACCATGGAGGCCATTTCGAGACAGAATCCCACAAACTGTTCTAGTTGACACAGGGACTTGAGGTGACCAGGCCTGTTGGAGCTCTGCTGCAGTGGAAGAGGGGCTTGCTTTGGATTTTCTAACCAACAAACGTTCCTCCTGAGCAGTTGTCTTGCGGGGTCTGCTGGACCTGGGCTTGTCAAACACATCTCCAGTCTCTTCAAATCTTTTTTTAATTCTTTGTACTTGGCGCTGAGACACATTAAAGGTGCCAGCCACCTCTGCAGCGGATCTGGTCTTCAGCCTCTTGATAATGAAGGCTTTGGTCGCAGGGTTGATTTTTGTCAGAGCTCAAGTTGCAGTTCAAGTGAAGGTCTGGGGTGCTGGGTTTCTTTTTATACACACCCACTAATTAACCGATCATTTACTGAGCACTGGTGAGGATGTAAACTAGGATTGGGTGCATTATATGACCAGGCTACAAAACTTTTGTCTTGCCAAAATCTGACGATTCTGTGTTCATTAAATGATCAATATTTCAGCATTGATGCCAATTTATTTTCTTTACCTAAACCAAATTTGGGAGGGTTTCAGCTTTCAAAAGAGTAATTTATAAAACCAATGGATAAATTTAACATCCGGTTATAAGCTTTTATTTACATAACATGGATAAGCGACATAACTTCTTTCAGGGAGTGTAGTATGTGGGCTGGTGGGGTTTGCGTGGCAGGGCTGCTTTTTTGACCAAGTCTGGCCCTGTACAGTATGATACCTCCATACACAGTATGATGCCACTAGTAGACCTCAACTCACAGTATGTTGTTCCCCACACACAGTATGATACCCCCACAAATACCACATACAATATGTCTCCACAGCTCCCGCACATCCCACCACCCACACAGTATGATATCCTTCCATCCCCCACACTGTATAATGGCTCCCACAGTTGACCCCCACAAGTAGACTAACAATAAAAATAATTACTTACCTAGCCCCATTCCCACAACGTGCGCCTTTGCTCTGTGCAGCGTGTAGACTGAGGCTCCGCGCAACTGGTACAATCTAGTGATGTCATCATGCCTGCTGCAATGTGACTCAGAAGCACGGGCTGAATGATGAAAGAGGGAGTTTCAACACTGTATTAAACTGCATCAAGCATCGAAATTGAATTGTCAGGTGGAGGCAAGGCAGGGGGAGCGGCTGCACTGTGGGGTACGCTTCTGCTTCTAGCCTTTGCCTGTCCTGGTTCATGGGCCTGATGGGAACAGTCAAAGGGCTGGATGTGACCTGTGGGTCAGAGTTAGCTCAGTTCCCAAAAATGGTCATACAAATTAATAGGAGTTTAGGAAGTAAATAAGAAAAGCTGATACAAAATAACTCCTCTGAAAATAATAAAAATAATCAATCTTTATTAGGTACATATACAAAATAAAATTAATTAAAAAAGATTTCCTGCAGAGACAAATATCCAATCAATACGTCAATGTACCTCCTATTGAACACTCTCCCTGGGACTAGAAATACCTCAAAGAATGTTTTAAATATTAAGTAAATATTTGTAAAATATCTTGTAAGAAAATAGTAATGTAGCTCACACAGAGAAACGTATGGGATCAGCTAGTATGCAAAAAATTAGCCTGACAAGGTAGATGATATAACAATCAATAGACAAAAAAAATAAACCAAAAAAACAAACAAACAAAAAACTGTATTTATCTACAGCACTGGTAAAAATTAAGAGAAAAATTTTCATTTTCTCTGATTTTTCTCTTTATAGGTATATTTTTGAGTAAAATGTACATTGTTGTTTTATTCTATAAACTACTGACAACATGTCTCCGAAATTCAAAGCTAAAAATTTTGTATTTATTTGCAGCAAATGATAAAGCGTCAAAATAATAAAAAAGAACCAGTGCTTTCAGACCTCAAATAATGCAAAGAAAACAAGTTCTTATTCATTTAGAATCAACAATACTCATGTTTTAACTCAGGAAGAGTTCAGAAATCAATATTTGGTGGAATAACCATGATTTTTAATCACAGCTTTCATGCGTCTTGGCATGCTTTCCACCAGTCTTTCACACTGCTTTTGGGTGACCTAATGCCACTCCTGGCACAAAAATGTAAGCAGTTCTACTTTGTTTGATGGCTTGTGACTATCCATCTTCCTCTTGATTACATTCCAGAGGTTTTCAATGGGGTTCAGGTCTGGAGGCTGGCCATGACAGGGTCTTGATGTGGTGCTACTTCATCCACACATTGATTGACCTAGGTGTGTGGCATGGGGCATTGTCCTGCTGGAAAAAAACAGTCCTCAGAGTTGGGGAACATTGCCTGAGCAGGAGGAAGCAAGTGTTTTTCAAGGATAACCTTGTATGCGGCCTGATTCATACGTCCTTCGCAAAGATTAACCTGCCCAATTCCAGCCTTGCTGAAGCATCCCCAGATCATCACCGATCCTTCACCAAACTTCACAGTGGGTGCAAGACACTGTGGCTTGTATGCCTCTCCAGGTCTCCGTCTAACCATTAGACGACCAGATGTTGGGCAAAGCTGAAAATTAGACTCATCAGAGAAGATTACCTTACTCCAGTCCACTATGGTCCAATCCTTATGGTCTTTGGCAAACTTCAGCCTGGCTCTCCTTTGCTTCTCATTGATGAAAGGCTTTTTTCTAGCTTTAGATGACTTGAGGCCTGCCTCTAGGAGCCTGTTATGAACTGTTCTTGCCGTGCACTTCACCCCAGCTGCCATTTGCCATTCTTTTTGTAGGTCACTTGATGTCATCCTGTGGTTGCTGAGTGACATTCAAATAAGATGACGGTCATCCCAGTCAGTGGAGAGTCGCTTTTGCCCTCTGGCGGTCGGTAGCTTTGTTGTCCCCAATGTCTGCTGCTTGACCTTGTTGTAATGGACTGCCATCTTTGAAATTTTAAGGCTGGAGGCAACATGACGCTCACTGTATCCCTCTGCTAGTAAAGCCAGAATTGAGCCCTTCTTTTCCTCACTCAAGACTTTTCTTTTCAACTCCTTTGGCATGGTTAAAAGTTATTTTTTCATTCAAATTACTTTTGGCCTATTCCTAGCACTTGTTTTGCCGTCCAGCTTGTCCTATTGCAAGAGGATTGTGAAGACCACAGCAGTGTTTTTTATACTTTCCCTCATTACATAAGATTTGGTTCAGGTGATCACCTAATCAGAAGCACATTAAGTAGAATGAGGTGTACTTTGGTTGGAATTCAACTGATACTGGAATGGAATGGCTGTCAGACATGTAGAGATGGGGATTTTTAGAAAACTGTGCAGTGGTCTCTTAATTTTTGCCAGAGCTGTATCTAAAAGTAATGTCCCCCCCTAGTGGGGTAGTTAGAAATAACACCAGTATTCAAAATGATACTGCATCTAAATAGTAGTACTACACAGATACGTGAACTGAATAGAGTTAATGCATAGACTCAACAGTTATATATTTCAATAAGGCATAGATAAAATGACTCATTTCATGTGCTCTGTTGAAAACATACAGGCACTAAATGCTGGATGAACATTACAACCACTCTAGATGATATTTGTTTTATTTATTTTACTCACTTATATAGCCCATTAATTCCACAGCGCTTCACAGACATTATGGGCACTGTCCCCATTGGGGCTCACAAGCTAAATTCCCTATCAGTATGTCTTTGGAGTGTGGGAGGAAACCCATGCAAATATGGGGGGAACATACAAACTCCTTGCAGATATTGTCCTTGGTGAGTTTTGAACTTTGGACTCCAGCGCTGGAAAGCAACAGTGCTAACCACTGAGCCACCATGTTAAGTACTTGGAGGCACAGTTCACTGTAAGTGCTGTCTGTTTTTTATGGAGAAGCCTCCCTCCCTAGATTTGAAGCCATTGCGGTGACATCAGGTCTAGTATGTTACAACGTGCAATACTGTGCATGTTCATTGATCTCCATTCAAAACTGTCTCTGTTTATGATGCTCTTGTCTCCTAATCAACCCCCTGTGTTTCTGTGACTCCTCTCCCTGCGGCTCCTCCCTCCTGCCCACACCTGGCCTATTCCATGTGCACTTAAAGATTTATAAATTGAGATATACAGGTCTGTCAATGACCGTGGTCTTTCTGCAAAGTCTGGCTCTTAAGTGTGCAGTTGAAATAGGCCGGAAATGGACCAGAAGGTACGAGTAACCGTTTATTAAATGTATTTGGCTTCTCTTTTTTTCCTCACATTTACTCTTTCACCATTCTTACTTATGCCCTTACAGTTTTTGCTCCACTAATCCTCACTCTCCTTTGCTACCCCCAAACTCCAGCACCCTCTAACCAAATAATCATTTCTCCCTCCCCATCTGATCTCATCTGCAGATCTGCTCTTTAACCTCAGATCTACCCTACTCAAACATAAAAGCCGGACACTCTCCTTCTCGAACCTGTTCTCCCTCTCCCTGCTTCTCCTCACTGCTGGTGACATATTTTCCAATCCTAGACCCCCACAGCTGATACGTTCCACTAATTCCCTCTCCTATCGCTCCCACCCCAATATAAACTACCGCAACCTCTAGTACGTAAAACCCTTGCCCCTGACGTCCACCCCCCTGCTACCTCTCTCTGGAGCACTCTGGAATGCCCGCTCTGTCTGCAATAAACTCCATGTGACTCATGACCTCATTACTTCTCGTAACCCTACCTTCTTGGGCCTTACCGAAACATGGCTGACACCCTACGACACTGCCTCCCCCGCTGCGATCTGTTACGGTGGCCTCCACTTCACCCACACTCCTCGTCCTGGCAACAGACATGATGGAGGAGTGGGTCTTCTACTTTCTAGCAACTGCACCTTTAACCAAATCCCACCTCTACCCTGCCTTATCCTCCCTTCCTTTGAAGTCCACTCTGTCCGCATTTACTCTCCCTCCAACCTCCAAGTGGCCGTCATATACTGACTGCCGGGCGCGGTCACTGATTTTACTGACCAATTCTCCACCTGGCTTCTTCACTTTTTCTCTGCCAACATCCCCACCATCATCAAGGGTGACTTCAACATCCCCACTGACAGCCACCAGTCAGCAGCCTCCAAACTCTTTTCGCTTACCTCATCTTTTGGACTTACTCAGTGGTCCTCCTCATCCACCCACACAGACGGACATACATTGGACCTTATCTTCATCCGACTCTGCTCCCTATCTAATCTCACAACCTCCCCTCTCCCCCTATATGACCACCATCTGCTCACTTTCTTATCCCTGTCCTCACCTGTGATCCATGTCCAGCAACTAGAGCACCCCTGCCGAAACCTCAGACATCTAGACTCACACACTCTCTCTGACTCTATTCTACCACTGACCTTATCTTCACTCCACTACACAGACAGCGCTACTGCTTTCTACAACGCCATTCTCGCATCAGCTATTGACTCGGTTGCCCCTCTCGTGCATAGCAGAGTGCGACTAATCAATAGACAACCCTGGCACAATAACCTCAGCGGCCTTGGAAGAAAACACATTCACAAGATGACTTCACCGCATTCAAACAAGCAACACTCGCATTCAAATCAGCCCTCACCTCTGCTAAACAGGCCTACTTCACAGCTCACATATCTTCCTTATCCTACCATTCCAAACAGTTATTCAACACTTTTAACTCTCTCCTCTGCCCACCCATTGCCCCCTCCTACCTCCCTCATCTCTGCTGAGGACTTTGCCACACACTTCAAAAATAAGATCGACCAAACAAGGCAAGACTTCATATACTATTTGTATACTAGACCAATGCCCTACCCCCATAAACTCCCTTCCCAACATCACTGAAGGAGAGCTTACTCATCTCCTCTCCAAATCAAACCTCACCACTTGTGCACTTGACCCCATCCTATCCCACCTCCTCCCCAACCTCACCCCATCCCTAACCCATCTCTTGAACCTGTCACTAAATTCTGGTACCTTCTCCTACGCTTTCAAACATGCCACAATCACGCCCATCCTCAAAAAGCCATCCCTCGAACCATCTGCTTTCTCCAACTACCACCCCATATCGCTACTCCCACTTGCCTCTAAACTCCTTGAGCAACATGTTCATGCTGAACTTTCCTCTCACCTCTCTTCTAAATCTCTCTTTGACAACTGACAATCTGGCTTCCATCCCCAACATTCCACCGAAACTGCTCTGACTAAAATTAGTAATGACTTACAGCCAAAGCTAACAGACAATTCTCTCCTCCTTCTAGACTTGTCCTCTGCCTTTGACACAATTTACCACTGCCTCCTACTACAGATCCTCTCTTCCTCTGGTGTCAAAGACATTGCCCTATCCTGGATCTCCTCATACCTATCCAACCGCACATTTAGTGTCTCCCACTCCCACACTACCTCCTCATCCCGCCCTCTTTCTGTTGGAGTCCCTCAAGGTTCTGTCCTAGGACCCCTACTCTTCTCCATCTATACCCAAGGCCTGGGACAACTCGTAAAGTCCCATGGCTTCCAGTACCATCTGTACACGGATGACACTCAAATCTACCTCTCTGGTCCAGACGTCACCTCTCTGCTGTCCAGAATCCCGGAGTGTCTATCAGCCATATCCTCCTTCTTCTCCTCTCGCTTTCTCAAGCTCAATGTGGACAAATCTGAACTTATTATCTTTCCTCCATCTCACACATCTTCCCCACCTGATCTATCTATCACAATAAATGACATCACGCTTTCCTCTGTATCGGAAATCCGCTGCCTCGGAGTAACCCTTGACTGCCCTGTCCTTCAAACTGCAGATCCAAGCTCTCGACACCTCTTGTCACCTCCAGCTAAAAAATATTTCCAGAATCCGTCCTTTCCTCAACCCTCAATCTACTAAACTGCTTGTGCATGCCCTCATCATCTCCCGCCTTGACTACTGCAACATTCTCCTCTGTGGCTTACCTGCTAACACTCTTGCACCTCTCCAGTCCGTCCTTAACTCTGCTGCCCGACTACTTCGTCTGTCTCCTCTACTCCTCTGCAACCCCTCCCTTTGCAAATCTCTTCACTGGCTCCCAATTCTCCAACGTATCCACTTCAAACTACTAACACTGACCTACAAAGCCATCCATAACCTTTCTCCTCTGTATATCTTCCCTCACGCAATCTCCGGTCCTCCCAATACCTCCTTCTCTCCTCCACACTTATTAACTCCTCACCCAATCGCCTCCAAGACTTCTCCCGAATATCCCCCATCCTCTTGAATTCTGTGCCTCAACAAGTCCCATTAGCCACCATCTTTGGATCCTTCAGACAGAACCTGAAAACCCATCTCTTCAAGAAAGCTTACAATCTGAAATTACCATGCTGCGACCTCAACACCACCGGACCTATTGCAACCCCCCAACCTACTGTCTCCTTCCCCGTCATCAGATAGAATGTGAGCCTGCAAGGCCAAGGTCCTCTTCCCTATGTACCAGTCTATCATTGTTAGTTCATTTACTGTAAGTGACATCTGCATTTGGTATGTAACCCCTTCTCATGTACAGCACCATGGAATCAATGGTGCTATATAAATAGATAATAATAATAATGTAGATCACGGAGAAAAATTAAACTCTTGGTATGTTAGATGGTCTTGAAGGAGACTCAAAACATATGAGAATATAAAATCTTAATTTAAATGTAATCTTTGATCAAATTCAAACTTACAATACAGCGAGATGCCAGTGCTTTTATTATATAGCCCCATTACTTCCCTTACAGACATCACTGTCCCTATTGGGGCTCACAATCTAAATTCCCTATCAGTATGTCCTTGGAGTGTGGGAGGAAACCAGAGAACCTGGAGGAAACCCACACAAACATGGGGAGAACATACAAACTCCTTGCAGATGTTGTCCTTGGTGGGGTTTGAACCCAGGTCGCAAATGCTGCAATGCAACAGTGCTAACCACTGAGCCACCATGTTGCCCATAGTACTACCTACCATATATCCAAAGTTTTTGTTTATAGTGTAAGATCTAAAACATTTGAAATGAATAGATTCAGAAAGATTCTACTGACTTCTAAAGGTCCATTAAGTTCTGTTTTTGTGAAAATCTAATGGAGGTACAAGTGCTTCTCACTAAATTAAAATATCATCAAAAAGTTAAATTTATTTCAGTTCTTCAATACAAAAAGTGAAACATATATATTATATAGAGTCATTACAAACAGAGTGATCTATTTCAAGTGTTTATTTCTGTCAATGTTGATGATTATGGCTTACAGCCAATGAAAACACAAAAGTCATTATCTCAGTAAATTAGAATAATTAACAAAAACACAGGCAAAGGCTTCCTAAGCGTTTAAAAAAAGTCCCTTAGTCTGTTTCAGTAGGCTCCACAATCATGGGGAAGACTGCTTACTTGACAGATGTCCAGAAGGCAGTCATTGACACACTCCACGAAGAGGGTAAGCCACAAAAGGTCATTGCTAAAGAAGCTAGCTGTTCACAGAGTGCTATATCCAAGCATATTAATGGAAAATTGAGTGGAAGGAAAAAGTGTGTTAGAATAAGGTGCACAAGCAACTGGGATAACCGAAAACTTGAAAGGATTGTTAAGAAAAGGCCATTAAAACATTTGGGGGAGATTCACAAGGAGTGGACTGCTGCTGGAGTCATTGCTTCAAGAGCCACCACACACAGATGTATCCAGGACATGGGCTACAAGTGTCGCATTCCTTGTGTCAAGCCATTCATGACCAATAGACAACGCCAGAAGCGTCTTACCTGGGCCAAGGAGAAAAAGACCTGGACTGTTGCTCAGTGGTCCAAGGTGTTTTCAGATTAAAGTAAATTTTGCATTTCATTTGGAAATCAAGGTCGCAGAGTCTGGAGGAAGAGTGGAGAGGCCACAATCCAAGCTGCTTGAGGTCTAGTGTGAAGTTTCCACAATCAGTGATGGTTTGGGGAGCCATGTCATCTGCTGGTGTAGGTCCACTGTGTTTTATCAAGACCAAAGTCAGCGCAGCCGTCTACCTGGAAATTTTAGAGCACTTCATGCTTCCCTCTGCTGACAAGCTTTTTGGAGATGGAAATTTCATTCTCCAGCAGGACTTGGCACCTGTCCACACTGCCAAAAGTACCAATACCTGGTTTAAAAACAACAGTATCACTGTGCTTGATTGGCAGCAAACTCGCCTTACCTTAACACCATAGAGAATCTATGGGGTACTGTCAAGAGGAAGATGAGAGACACCAAACCCAACAATGCAGATGAGCTGAAGGCTGCTATCAAAGCAACCTGGGCTTCCATAACACCTCGGCAGTGCCACAGGCTGATCGCCTCCATGCTTCACCGCATTAATGCAGTAATTGATGCAAAAGGAGCCCGACAAAGTATTGAGTGCATTTACTGAACGTACATTTCAGTAGGACAACATTTCGGATTTTAAAAACATTCTTCCAGCTGTTGTTATAAAGTATTCTAATTTACTGAGATAATGACTTTTGTGTTTTCATTGGCTGTAAGCCATAATCATCAACATTAACAGAAATAAACACTTGAAATAGATCACTCTGTTTGTAATGACTCTATGTAATATAGGAGTTTCACTTTTTGTATTTAAGAACTGAAATAAATTAACTTTTTGATATTATAATTTAGTGACAAGCTCTTGTATAAGTATAGCCCTCATTTCAGTAACTATCACTATGTGTAAATACATGTTAACTGAGCAATCCTGCCACCTGGTGGTCATTTTGGATTTGGCTCAGTATATGTCCTACTTGTATAACAGTAAGGCTATGTGCCCACGATGCAGAAATGCTCAGGATTTTTCCTGAGCGTTTCTGCATCTCCCTGGCAGAAAAAACGCATGCGGATTGTACATGCGTTTTCCTGCCAGGGACATGCGGATGTGAAGCGTTCTTCACATGTTTTCCTGCCAGGGACAAGCGGATGTGAAGCGTTCTTGCATTTCCACATGCGGGTGTCAAGCGCTTTCCAAGTGTTTTTAGCATCACTTGGAAAGTGCTTGACAACTTGGTCACACTATATAAACCCATGCAACCGGCATGGATTTATATAGTATGACCCGAGAGAATGTCAAAAAATAAACTTATACTTACCTTCCGATGGCCCCCGGTGTCCTGCTGCGCTCGTTCCTGGCTGCCAGCAGATCGCGGTACGCTGTACTGAAGGACCTGCCGTCAAATGACTGTGTCGTCACAGCAGGTCCTTCACTACTGCGCGATCTATCGGCAAGCACAGGGAAGGAGTCCGGGGGCCGTCGGAAGGTGAATATAATATTTTTTATTTTATTCTTTTTTTTTTACAGCTTTTAGGGTACCTGGGTGTGGAGGAGTCTCCTGTCCTCCACACCTGGGTACCATCCGCACATCAGAACGCGCCAATTACGCAAGTACACATGCAGTCTTGCGGAATTGGCACGTTCTAATGCAAGTCAATGGCGGCGAAAACGCAGCACTTCCGCAAAATAATTGGTAGTGCTGCGTTTTTTTCCGCAATGATAATCCGCAGCGGAAATTTCCGCAGCATGTGGAACATGGCAGGCCTTCTACCAAGCGTTTTTTAAGCGTTTCTGCAGCGTTTTTGCTGCTGTGGAAAAGCTTAAAAAACGCATCGTGGGCACACAGCCTAAAATAACATTTATATAGAGCGATTCACTAGCTACTTTACCTGGAAAAATTGCTGTAACTTCTAAGAGAATATCTATCGTACTGAAATTTGGACTGTACATACTTTGGTTCAAGAGAAACTGATGTTTTATAGCAAGTGTTGAAAATGTCCACCGTTTTGATCCAAGCGCGCACCGTTCCTTATTGTTGAATGTATTCCGCAGGATGTCTGGGGTCACAGCCTGAATTTCTCGCTGTATGTTCTCTATGAGTGCCTGTAATGTTCGTGGCTTGTTACTGTACACCCAACCTTATAAATGGCCCAAAAGGAAAAAATCTGGACAGCGATTCTGTACCGGCGAACACAACCTTTCTTGGCCACTTGTTGGCATGTGGAATACGACATGCCTATCTCCTGGGAAAGCCTGTGTAACGATTTACGTGGAGATGCCAGAAGTTGCTATTTCACATCTTGAATTGTTTCCTCAGACATCCTCCATCATGCTCATCCAGTAATTTTCCTCTACATTCCAGATTATTCACCAATGACAGAATACACAGTTTGGATGGCAGATTTCGACCTCAAAAATCTATTTCAAGGACTCAGTTTTCACAATGAAAACACTCCTCCGAACTGTATCTGTACATTAACAAATGAAGGAGTTTGGCAGGAGTGAAATGCAAGCACCACACAAACTACCTTGTGATTTTTCACCCATGTTAAGTGAGAAAAAGCCTCTGAAAAGACACCTCTAGAAGTAGCTTCTCTTCCACATAAAGGATAGGGCATGTTGAAATCCAATATGCCCAATTCTCCTTTCCTCTGTAATCTGATGTCAGAGGCAAGTCAGAACATCCCAAAACACATTTGGTGACAATTAATAGTCATTGTGAAAAACAAAATACTTACAGTTCATTTCGGTATCCAATAGGGTGCTTTTTCTTAGCACAGATTTTAAATCTTTGTATTAGTACTCAAATTGATAAGTGCACATGTTCAAGTCTTCTCCCATCAGTTTCTTCTTAAATTAAATCAATGGGCAGATTGTGTCAGGGTTCCCAAACTGAACAAAATGACAAGTGGGAACCCAGTCTCTCTTAATTTTGAGTGGATCTCTTGTAGTTTTACAAGAACTGGCGACTATAGGTGGGCGACCACTGCACCAAGGACATTTAACATGCCACATTTTTACTTGGGGCAGTATGTTCCTTCAGAAGGTTGTTTTTCACAAAGATGGTGTAGTGTAACCTTGCGTTCCAGTCTTTCCTGCACATTACTGGGCTGGCAGCATCCTCTACTTGGTTGTCGATATCAGTCAGTGCCCTGCAGCTATTTTCTAAAACGCCATCATGATCAATGCTTCCTAAGCTCCCCCCATAGCTGCAGAGCAGTGACTGATGGCAGAAAGAAATGGGGCTGTCACATCATAGGCAGATGTGCTGAGATGGGGAATGATATGGATCCACTGCTGCCACAGGCCTTTTCATCCTCTGCTCTTATCACAGTACCAATCCAGCTGAAGCGTCACCTACATAGGCAACCTGTTAGGCCATGTTCACACGTTCAGTATTTGGGGAGTTTTTTCCCTTCATTATCTGCAAGCCAAAACCAGGAGTGGAACAATCGGAGGGAAAGTATAATAAATACAGAAGTGGTGACGTGTTTAATCACCCACTCCTGGTTTACAAATATTGAATGTGTGCACGTAGCCTTAGGGTATATTTGCACAGAGCTGTTTTTTATTCTTAAAGTGGAAAAAAAAAAAAAATCATGTCAGAAACCCATCCAGTTTTTCAACACCTTCAGTTCAGACACTTTTTTTTCCCCAGCCTTTAGACTTCAGTGTAAAACTGTGCAGAATCCATGAGAAATCATATTAAAAAGGTGACGTGTCGCTACTTTATTTCCTGCAGCACAGTTACTACCATCAACTCACAAAAAGACTCAATATGGTTACCCATATCGGAGGGGGTTTTTTTTGGTGTGGATTTTGGAGCAGAATCCTACGGCTGAATTCACACATTGGGTATAAAAAAAGAACACCCTATGCAACTAGTCTAAAAATCTGCACCAACATAGGACAAAATGTATCTGTTTTTACAAGCAGAATCTATAGATTTCATCCACTATGTTGCAATAGATTGAGTCCGCTGCAGATTCTTTACCATGAGGTTTTTTTTTTTTAACCTTTCAACCCCAGGCGATTTCATTTTCTCCTTCCCTTCTTTCAAGATCCATAACTTTTATTTTGGCATGCAGCCATTTGAGATCTTGTTGTTTGCAGGACGACTTGTAGTTTTGAATGACACCATTCATTCTGCTATAGTGCACTGAAAAAATGGGGAAAAAATTCAAAGTGCAGTGAAATTGAAAAGAAAAAAAAAAGTGCAATTCTACGATTTATTTTTTTTTTAATTTACCATGTTCAAGATATGGTAAAACTGACCTAACAATACAATTCTTCAGGTCAGTATGAGTTCACAGATATCAAACATGTATTATGTATTATTTTTATTTAAGTGGCGAAAAAAAAAAAATTTTTTTTTTTTTTGTAGCTTTTGTTG